>NW_022604659.1:0-15535 GCF_008692095.1 Etheostoma spectabile | reverse complement strand
TCTGACCAGTGGAAGCATGTAGATGTTAACAGAAGAGGCCCCACATGGAGCTTGCGGAACGCCGCATGTCATATTGTACGCTCAGATGCATAATTACCTATAGACACAAAGTAATCCCTATCTTTAGGTAGGATTCAAACCAGTTTAGTACTGAGCCAGAAAGGCCAACGCAGTTTTCCAATCGGTCTATAGTATGTCGTGGTCGACCGTGTCAATGCAGCACTGAGACTCAAGTATACTAAGATGAAATTTTGCCATTATCTGTGTTAAGGTGGATGTCATTAAAGACTTTGACAAGAGCCGTTTCAGTGCTGTGTTGTGGTCGGAACCCGACTGAACGGTATCAAAACTTTGCTTAGTGACAAGAAATGGTTTGAGTTTTGGAAGACTACTTTTTCAATGATTTTACTTAAAAAACGGAAGGTTTGATATTGGCCTATAGTTGCTCATTAGTGACTTGTCTAGGTTGTTCTTTTTAAGAGTGGCTTGATTACTGCAGTTTCAGCAGGGCCGTGGAAAGATACCTTAAAGAAGAGATGTGTTCACAATCTGGGAAGATCAGAAGTCAACAATTGGAAACATGTTTTTAAAAGTCCCGTTGGTAAACTCACTGCAACAGGTCGAGGTTTTCAGATGTTGAATAATGTCCTCCAGGTTGTATGGTTGATCGTGTGAAATTCTGTCATATGGGAACTATTTTTGCTTGAACACTGTGACACACAAATCCTGGACTTGATATGGAGGCACTGACTGTTTGTCTAATCTTTTGAATTTGTCTTTGAAGAAGGAGGCAAAGTCATTGCAGGCCTTGGTAGATAAAAGTTCAGATGCTACTGGTACTGGAGGGTTTGTTAACCTATCAACAGTAGCAAACAAAGCACGGGAATTAATTATTGTTTCTAGAGATAATTCAGAGAAAAGGACCTTCTTGCATTCCTCAGTTCCAAATTATAAATGCGAAGTCTCTCTTTATAGGAGTTATAATGGACCAGGAGATTTTTTTTCGCCACCTTCGTTCAGCTTTCTACCTCTCTTTTCTGTGCTTCCCCAGTAGGACATTTCTCCATGAGAGCTTTTCTTACCAGATACACTTGACCTTAGTGGGAGCAATGGCATCAATAACATTTGTAATTTTACAGTTGAAATTATCTACAAGCTCACTGACTGATAGCCCAAGGGGCTGGTGTGGAGGAGAAAAGCTGTATAATGTTGTCACTGGTGTTTCAGTGATATACCGGTTTTCTGATTATCTTTGTTTGGACACTTTTGGGCACAGAGATAGTGCCGTTAAAGAAAAACAGAATGATCTGAGAGAGCAACGTCAGTCACCAAACCTTGGAAAGTGTCAGACCTTTGAGACAATCAAGTCCAGAGTGTGCCCTTATTGTGGGTGGCTCCGTCACATGCTGAGTCGTTCTAGTTCTCAAAACCCAACACGCTCTTTTGTCCCCCTGTCCTGGGGGCTGTCAACATGAATGTTAAAATCACCCCAATGATTACACAATCAAGTTAATGCAGATAATAGACAGCAGTTCAGTGAAGTCATCAATGAAGGTTGCACAATATTAGGTGGTCTGTAGATATTTAGAACATCGCTTGAGGGGAAGATCTTAATTGAGAGCAACATATTCAAAAGAAACAAATTTCCATAATAATTTGCGTACAGTGGAATGAGTCATTAAACAAAATGGCGACTCCAACCTCCTTTCTTTTCACTCTATTCTCACTCATAAAACTGAAGTTAGGGGGAGCTGACTCGATGAGAACAGCAGCGCTGTTATTATTTCTAACCAGGTTTCAGTTAAAAACCATAAAATCTAGCTTGTGCTTAGTAATAAATCATTGATTAAAAATGATTTTCTCCTGCCAAAGACCCGACGTTTAGTAAGGCTAGTGTTAGTGTGTTTTCATTTTTGGGACAGGCTGTAGCTGACGAGGAATGGATGCTAAATTGCTAAGTTTGCAGTTAAGTGCTTATTCACCATTCTTTTCCTATTACCTATCACAACAAGAAATTGAGGAAGAATTGAATCCACAGGGCCCGTGCTTGTCTTGAAAAGAGTCATTTAACTATGTCCTGCAGCCAAGCCCGGCACATATCAGATAGTGCTTGCCAGATTTTGCACACAAGCGTCCTTATCAGTCTGGGGGGAAGGAGTTTTCTGAATCCTGGTAGTGGTGCTTGGCGTTTTACTTTTGCGGGGTTGAGCCATGGGGGTAGGAAGGGGTGCATATTTGATTGGGGAAATAAGGAAAGGGGTGTGGAGACATCAGTAGAGACAGCGATGAATCCTCAGAGGTTCGGGGTTGGAAGGTTTGAGGGGTGCGACGGTGAAGAGGGAGTGGAGGTTTTCGTGTCTCTGCTATCTGGTCTCCCATGGTCAAATCTTTGCCCAGGCGGGGGCTGTGCTGGATCACTGCCGCACTTTGGTGTCTTCCTTTTGTTTTGTGACCTTGGCAGAGGGAGCAGATGTGAGCGCAGAAAGTAAAGCAGATTAAGAGGTGAACAGCTTTACTCCTGCTTGTTAAGGGAAAGTCTATCTGCTTTAAAAAGATGTCTGCGCTCCCAGAAAAATGTTTAAATTGTCAAGAACTTAAGAGAGTGGACGGTACATTCAGTTGAAAGCCATTTGTTAGTCCCAACAGTCGGCTGAATGAATCTCATCTCCTCTTCTGACTGACGGTATAGGACCACTGAAAAAACATTTGCGCTTAGGGGGGTGACTGTGTCAAGCAGTTCCTAAAGTCCCAGTTTCAGAGCAATTCAGACTGTTGCTTTACAACATCATTGACCCTATATGCAGAATATGTTCTTCACAGTTGGGTGTGCTGCCACGATATCTGGGCTTTTTTGGGTCAAGTCAGACACCATGTCTTTGGGAAAACATAGTATTTTGGGGTTTTTACTGTTTTTAAATCTTACAGCAGAGTCACCCACAATCAGGGTTTGAGGCCAGTTGTTAGCTTTTTACTTTTTGATTGCTCTCAGTCCTTACCTGCTGTGTGGTGATGAGACGCAGTCCCGGTCATCAGATGACTGTCCAGCGTCTTGCAGCAGAGGAGCAAATCTGTTATCCAGTTGCACACAAGGTTGTTGGGGGGGCATTTGTTGCTTATTTTCCCTTTGCAGCTGTCCACGGCTGTGTCCTACTAGGTACAGGGTTTGAAGAGGCGCTCTGCCCAGAGATAATGCAGGCCAGCCGGTCATATCACAAGCCTCAGGGCGCTGTGCCCGGCCGTTAGTCGTCCGCCCATTTCCCAGGAAAATGATTTACTCTTAGGCTTCGCACAGACGAGTTCCAGGGAGGACCGCCACTTGTTGATTTATTACCAGTTCCCCCCCTGTTTCGTTGTAGTCTTGTTGGTGCTAATTAGCCGTGTGTTAGCATACTCTGTCCATTGTTATGGGTCCATGGTAAAGTGGTGTCATTTCCACAAGATCCGTTAACTTCCACGTCACTTCTAGAAGGTGAACCTTGGTTTCCAGAAGTGCAATCTTCTGAAGGAGTTTGTAGTAGTCTTCTACGAGAAAGGAGGCATCTTGCTGCTAATTAGCTTTAGCTACAATCACTGTAGGACAGGCTTGAGCTATTGGTAGGCCACGCTCACGCAGAAAAATTTTAAAATATGGCAATAGCCTACTATGTCTACAAAAAATGTATAGTCCAGTGTTTTTGAAGTGTCCAAGAGCCGCTGCTCATAGTTTCTCAGAGGAAAAGCACGATTATCAGCAAAAATATCAGCAAAAATATGCAAGCAGAAGCAGGAGCAAGCAGCAAAGCGTCTGCACTGTAAGAAGCAGGAAGCAGGACTGTGAAGTGGCAGGCTCCAGCTCTGGGCGACCGGTTGGTTTTCTGTGTGGTGTTGACTCATCAAAAAAAAAAAAAAAAAAAGTACATATGAATATTGGTCAGTTCATTTATGGTAGGTTTTTTGCACATGCCATTGCAAAAGATGAACCTATGCTGTTACGTTCAGACGATCAGTGAAGCCAGTACTGCAGCTGTGTAGCCGACACATATTCCATCCCCGCTGTATCCTTCATTCAGCTGGCTGATACCTGCCTAAAATACGTTGCAAGATGGCCGCAGGTCGACCTGCCTAAAAAGGACTTTGATTGTACTGGCTTACTGATGTACTGTACACTACAACTAATTAAAAAGGACCGGAAAAAATCTTATTTGTAACATAAACGCAAGCATATTAACACGATGACACAACACATACAATGCGACAAAGCAGACACGTCGTGCACAGCAGCAAACAAAGGGAAAGATATAAGCAATCCATCTAAAGCCCAACTCTGGCCTCGCCTTGTGAATGGGAGAGCTAGTCTTCTAGGACAGCATCAAAATCAACATGTTTAAAACACTAAGAAGGCTCGACACAGCATGAGACTTTATTCCAAGTCTCACCTGGGGCTCAACACATGAACTCAGCATTGAGAACATGGTTGTGCACAAGAGTTTACTAAAAGAAAAGATTGGGAGCAGCTCACTGCATGACTAGCATAGCAAATGGCGGATGACGTAGACAACTTCTGCTGAAGTTAGTTGTTTACTTCAGCCAAACTTTTATGTTTGGTCAACCTGACAAGAACCGGAATATAACAAAGCCATACGAGGGAAAGAGTTTAATGTTAAACCACAAACCCTCCCATTACAACCATAACATAATCTAACTGTAAAGTATTCTCGCTTCCCTCTCCGTGAGCGTTGTGCAGCGTGGTCCTGGTCCCGTGGCTTTTTCTTCTTCTCCTAATGGAGGAATCGGTCTGCTCAGAGCAGCGGCCCCCCTACTGGTGGGGGGTTGTAACGGTTCAGTTTACAAACTGAATAAATAAGTGACTTTTCTTAGTTGTGAAAATCGTTCTATTGATAGATTCTTGTTTTAGTATTCACTAATACAGTTAAAAAAACGAAGTCAAGCACAAAAGTACTGTTTTAAGCTAAATTGAATTCAAATCAAATAAAAATAAATGTTATGCTGTTTATCTTACTTACATTTTGTAAGTCGAATCATTTTTGAGTGAATTTAAATCAAGTGCCAGCAAACCATGCTACTTCAAACTCAGAACAACCAAAACCAACCAAAACCAACCAAACGGGAACGTTGTGTGAAGGTACGGCGCAACCACAGGGGAACGTTAGTTTTTGGTTTGGTCGAATAACTTTAGAGAAACAAAAACTAACGTTCCTAACGTTCTCTAAACGTTCTGTGTTAGTGGGGACATACGTTCTGACTGGCTTCTGAACCTCTCCAGGTAATTTGAGGTAATTTATACTGGCCCCTCTAAATCAAGCAGCTGACCGCATAAGCAATCTGCATTTTATTTAAAACCTCATTTTTGCACAGTATTTGTGCATCTTTTTGTAACTCATGCATGCCTGTATGTTTCCTATTTTGTGTTTATTGAGAGAGAAGATAAGAACAAAAAACCTGTGTTTGCACACACTGCGAGACTTTGTTCTTGTGTCCGAGCCTTTTTCCAGTGTGTCTGTGGGAGTGCTGGAGCATGTGTATTATTGTGACATATTGAATCAATCCCTAAGCTCTGTTCGCTCCAGTGCAGCGGGAGCCTCGGGCCACTCATTTATCTTACGGTCTTTGCCGTTGGACACAGCTACGGTGATCGTGATGGCAGCCATTACCGAACCCCCGGTGGGAGGACACGCCTCATTGGTTCAGAGCAGATTTGAGGGCGGGTCGAAGGGAAAGATAAAGAAGTGTGTGCCCGTCTGTGGATTTATTGATGAACTAAGGTTGTACTCCGGTTACTGTGTCACTTTGGTATAATTCATGAACCCACAAAGAGGGATTTTTGAAGAAATGACACATGTTCTTAGGCACACAGTCACTGCCTGCATAGATATTGATCAACTGAGTGTAGGATTGGGCTGTTTCTCACACGCTTGCATTTATGTGCCTGTGAATCTATGGTAGGGGTGTGAATCTTTACTGGTCTCACATTTCAGTTACGATTATCCAGTGATTCAAATCGATTTAACATCACAAAGCATCCCCTCTTCATATATATCTGACTGAGTCAGATATACAGTATATGAACCACCCTTTTTATTATATCTGCTCTGAAAAGACACATCCTGAATGTAGCGGCATCTGGAGGCAGCAGACAAGAGACAAAAGGCAACAAACAAAAAAAAGCAGCGACCTGAAAATCATCATCAGTGGGCAATAATCGATTATGGTTTGTCACATCATCGATGCAGAATTGTCCACGTTCCGCATTGAGATGCAATGATTAATTTCAACACTGTGTGTGTGTGTGTTTTAAGCAGCAAGTACTTTAAATGGAAATATACTTGACATTAGGAGGAGATGTAATCAGCGCCCATTAGAAAGCAGCTGATTCCTCTTCAGAGCTCCCTTACCGCCCTCCCTCTCAAACTGCCTCCCCTGCTTCTCTCTCTTTTTCCATTTTACCACAGTATATAATTTTCTTTTTCACCCTTTTGATTTATTTCTTTTTCTTCCACAATGCTGCCTGGCCTTCTTTGTTCCTTTCAATCTAATTTACCTGTGCACTCTCTTCCTCTCTCTCTGCTTCCCTTCTCCTCCTGCTCCCCTGTCTTTCCCCATCAGGCTGTTGTAGTTCAAGAATAGATGTCTGATTTAATTTCCACATTGCTGCGTCCATCTCGGTGTCATTATTAGGGCTCATCTCAAACAAATAGCAGGAGAGTTGTATTATGTGAATCCTTGGAGAGATATTCTGTTTGAAGCTTAAAGGTTGAGATCGCAGCATAACAACATGCAAACACATCTACATGGTTATAACTGCTGCTTTCTCTCATCGTTAGGACATTACTGGAAAATATAATATATTAAAAGTTGTTTGACTATAGATTAGTACCCATCCCCATAATATAAGAACCATTTTAATTTTGTTTTGTAGAGTATAAGATAGAAAAGCAGTTTACTTAACCTTTTAGTCTACTGTCACAAGTATTCTTCCGGCATTACTTCATCAGTGCAGTTAAGTGTATCGTGAGGTTGTTCAGGACCTGTTCAGTATTTGTCAGGCCATTATGCTCACCTTTTAATATGCATCTTCAGTAAGTGCAGTGGCACTTATTTTCTTGATTAGTCTGGTCTATAATGTGTTAGACTAGAGTGAAACATAGCTTTCCCATCAGTTTCCCACAACCCAAGACAACATCTTCAATTTGCTGGCTTTGTTCGACCGACAGTCCCAAACACAAAGCTGGAAACAGAGAATGTTTGTGTTTGAAAAGCAATTATCATCAGATTTGTTGCAAGTCAAACTTTCAGACAGTGGAGGTTAACAGCTAATGTTTTCTTTTCTTTGTAGTCCAGAAACTAGGGTGAGTCTTTATTAGGTTCTTCTCACGTAATATATAATAATTCTAACGTTTTGGGCTGGAACCATGATTTTCAATAACCTCATGATTTCTTTTGAGTATTTGATTAATTGTGTTAGTGAAAAATGCTTGGCACAATTTCCCAGGTGACATCTTTTTTATATATCTTGTTTCTTTCTGTCCCAATAGTCCAAAACCCAAAGATTTTATATTTGAAAGATACGAAACAGGGGAAAGCAGTAAGTCCTCACATTTGAGAAGCTGCAACATGGAATCAAAATCATTCTTTTTTATCTAATCGATCGACCAAACAAACCATTTCAGCACTCTTTGACCAAACTGTAAAAAGTGATCATGTTTTTCAGGTACTGTTATGTGTTTAGTAGTCTTTATCAGGTCGTAACTATCTATCACTCATTCTAGCCGAATGCTGCACATCGTGATCATTGTCTCTCCTCCCTCTCTCATCGGCCTGTCCTCATCAGGAGACCATAGTTAAAGAATAGAGGTCTGATTTCATTTGCACAGTTCTGTGTTCATTTCAATTTCATTATCAAGGTGTCTTGTCAGACAGATTGTACCGGGTTGTCTTGCGACAAAGAATAACCAAACAGTACCCTGATTAGCATATCCTGATTAGCGTTTGCTATGAATATCCTGGAAACCGTTTTCCAGATTCTCCTCAGAAACAAAGTCTGTATCATCATTTGGCTGTGCACTCCTCACAGATGCAAACAGGCCTTTTAGTTAGGAAGGGCTGGGACAACTGGTTTTGAACATGACTGTGTGTGTGCATGTATGTTTTTGAAGTTTAGTGCATGTGGATTCCTTTCAACACAACTTGTATCCGCTATTTAAATCAAAAGCTGTGTTTTTAGGTAAGGTCAAGTTAGAGAAGTGACAGATGGAACTCTTTAGTGAGATACCAGTTTGTTTAGTTCATGCTCAGAGTCAAAGCAACAACCAGCCATGCTTTTTTGCTAAGGGATCCTCAGAGTTTTGAATAACAGAATTGATGAAAACAGGTGGGAGAACAAATCCTATTAATAATGATAAACAGGGGAGAGGTGAGCGTGTGTCAGCGTGGCGCGGATGCCTCACTGAGATTGTGGAAACAGAGTTTGATTTCAGATCAGAGGGTGAGAGAGTTATATGAAAAGGATATGAGTGGGAGTAATCAGCTAGGGCAGGTGCACAAGAGTAAAGTACAATAGAAAATAAATATCTGCAAAGTCGGGTCAGCCGAATCTGCAGCTGGAGAGGAAAAGCAGCTCTTTTAGCCTCTGTAATGATGAGACTGAACCAGTGGATAACAGTGTTAATGTGAAGACAAAAACAAAAGGCAACCGTTCTGCGGAGAAATCACGTATAATTGATCGATGAGATTGAGCGGATAAGGTCCATCCTAGGGCTGCACGATTATGGCCAAAATGATTATCACGATTATTTTGATCAAAATTTGATCGCGATTATTTTCACGATTATTTGTTGATTTTAGCCAAAACAAATTTTATCGTCACGTAGGCTATTTATAACTGCGACAGGGAGTGTGATGGACGCTACTCACAGGGAGACGGCTGACTCATCATGAACGGGTCCGCATGGGTCGATGGCGGATACCACGACGTGTGTATGAAACGTCTGTATCGTCACTGAGCTGCATTTTTATGAACTATGATCGTCTGGCCATGGGTCACAACTGAGGCCCAGGTCCAACAGGCTTCGTCTCACGCTGTTACTTTACCAACTGAAGTTAGTTGCATTCAATAACTTCTTCTGTGTTCTTCGCCGTAGCGGCCGCGATAGTAGAGTTACCCGCGGAAACACTGGTACAAACACAGGTTTGCCCCTCGTATTTAACAATATACAGCTGTGTTAATAAAAAATTAAAACTGTAGACAAATGTCAGAAGTGTGGACCGGCGCTGTGTGGCCGGGCGCGGAGTAAGAGGAGAGAAAGTAGAGGAGAGATCCCACACAGGCACGGCTTTACAGAAGAAATGGGTCATGTAACGCAAAATTAAACCATATCCATATAAACAACATTGCAGAGGATGCGAAGACATTTGGTGCACCGGTGCTTTCTAGAGGAGCTAACAGCTAACAGACGCTAAAGCACCGACTAGCACTGGTCACTGCTGTTGTCTGAAAAACAACAGACGGGACAAATGTTGCGTTTACTGGCAAACTGGTAAACCTTGATGCCGACGTATAACCGACTGCTATCTGTTGAGTTTTCCTCCCGTTACTCTGTCCTCTGGGACTGTCTACATCTTGAAGCTAAGATGCACAGGGTGCAGTGAACTACTCTGACTGGCTCATGAGCAGACGGTAGTAGCGGTAGATTGGCTTTGCAAAAAACCCGGAGCGTTCTATGAAATGACGCTTTAAAAAAAATAATCGCTCGATCACGCAAATTTGATCGTGGGAAGTCAAAATCGTGATCGCGATTAATTGTGCAGCCCTAGTCCATCCCATTGTGAAACTGTCAAAAACAGACTACTGTTATTTTAACTGCCATTTGTCTGATTTTAAAGGCTTATTCTGTACAGAACACATGTTGTGTGCCTGATAGAGACGTTAGAAAATCAGAGACTGAATCTGTGAGATCAGGATCAGATACAGTCTGTTGTTAACATCAGCAACAGATCGCTTGTAGAGAATTGTGACCGCTACTCTGTCTTAATAAAAACAACTGGAGACTGGGTACCAGCTGATATATGTGTCTGATAACATTTCATTAAATTGGAATCGGACCTAACAGGACGTGAGTGTTTCTTTGACTTCCTGTTCAGCCTGGAGGCTGCTGGAATCGGCTGGAAACTGTCCGACTTTACCGGAGCTTTTGTCACGAGGCGAGGTGAAGTTCATCTGGAACGAGCCTACTGTTTCTGTGGAAACAAAAAGCAACATGTACTTGAAAAAAATGGAAGTTAATCCTTTCTCTGTCCCTCCATGTGAGATTGATGGACAGAGATGAAGGGCTTGAAGGCTACTAGACAGATTGAAGGTCAAGGGGGCTTCATTATTTCAATCCAAGCATGTGGAAGGTTGTGATTTTTTTTTTTTTTTTTTTTCCTTTTCTTTCTCTGATTATTTAATTTTGCTTTCACTAATCGCAATTATTATGCTTCGAACTGCACTTTGGTGTAGCTGTGTAGTGCTTGTGCAATCATGTGAGGTTGATTTCAAGATTAACAGTAAATAATCACTGCCTTTGTGACTGTAATTATGAAGCCAGATGTGCTGACACGAGCTGCTACATGATATACATCAGTCTCACAACTAAACCCTGATTTTTGGCAGATGGTGTTTCTGTTTGAAAGTTTTTCATTTCATTCACTCTGTATCCAAAATTGATGTGCCACCACTCGGTGATTTTTGGATGCTCTTGTGATGGAGACGAGATGAATGCTGATTGAGTTTTGGCTTTCATCTTAGAAAAAATAAAAATGAGTAACATTTCATAAAACACTGAAAGCATGACATTGTTTCATGCAGATTTGTGATGTTAAATTGTATTTAATTCCTGTATTTCTTTGCAGTTCTTATTTGTTTTCATTTTTTGTCATGCTTGGCAATCCACTGTTCAAGGAATAGAATCCTTTTTTTTGTATACGTGTTTATCAATTATCACTATCAACACCAGTATTTACACTCAAAGGGCAGCGGAACCAGCCTGTAAACACAAGAGTGACATACTATCACCCTTTAAGTTGATGTGACAAACTTTAAAGCAATCTGTTGCCTATATATTTCCACATCCAACAGATAAGGAGCAACATTAGCATTTATTTTGGGGTCATGTTTCTGGTCACCTGGTCCGCCAATCTTGGCGTGACTCACACACTAAGTGTCTGCTGAGGCAAACAATGTTTTTTGAATAATTGAAAAAAAGTGTTTAAATAAAAGACAGTTAGTTTTAGACTTAATGCTGTTGAAAATATCAACTTGTATTCATCAATGGCTGACAACCACATTTATTTAGCTAAAAAGACAAGGTATTGACTAAGTATTGACAGCTCATATATCATCCTTAAGACTAAGATGTGTGTGTGTGTGTGTGTGTGTGTGTCTTCTCTCCAGGAAGGTGTGTCAAAATGTATTTAGGGCAGTGTGGTACAATATTACACAGTGATATCGTGTATTCGAGGTGTCTATGCTACTGTATCTACTGACTTTGGGTGTCTTCTAGTGTGAGCAAATATGAACTGTATAGATCATTCAAACACACATACTAGGGCTGCACGATTATGGCCAAAATGATAATCACGATTATTTGATCAATATTGAGATAACAATTAACTATCAGGATTATTTGTAGATTTTAACCAAAACATATTTTATTGTCACATAGGCTATTTATAACTGCTTCACATGCATATTGTGCAACTTATTTTGAAGTTGTATGTTGTACATACATACAGCTGAATACAACACAGAGAGAGAGAGTGCGATCGGACGGATGCTACTCCCAGAGTGACGGCTGACGTTATGAAGGGTCCAGCATGGGTCGAATGGCGGGTCAGCGGAGTTACACACGTGGTGTGTATAAAATGTCTGTAGCGTCACTGCGTTGCATTTTATTATGATATGATAACTAGGATAGACCATGGGTACATCTCTTGCCCAGGTCAGCAGGCTCCGCTCACACGCTGTACTCTACCAACCTTTAGTAGTCGCATTCAATAAAAATGCGGTGGGAAAACTTGAGGGAAGGGAAACTTGATCGTTATGTTAGCTGCTGTAACTTAGCCCCAGTAGTCGGTGTTGACACGTAGCTCCTGTTACCCGTCCCTTGCAGCAGCTGGGAGTGCCAGGCAGGCTGGATGACTGTCTGAGAAAGCATAGCCCGACAGGTGTCAGATCCAGGGAAAAAAGACGGCAAAACGGGTTTGTAATTAACGTAAGGATTTATAATTCACTGATCACTCGTGCTGATTCTAAATAGTAGAGCACAGTCTAGATACTTTTTTTATAACAGTAATGATTCTGATAGTAAGTTAGTTAAAATCATTTTAATATAAGTGAAGAAAAAACAATTGAAGATCATCTCTTTAATCATCGATATACAATCCAATCGCCAATTGGCACAAGCTTACAAGGGTAATCTGTTAAAAGCTTTTATTCAGAGAATACCTACTTCTGGTTTCGCCAAAGAGCTCTGGTAAAAGCATAATCTGTCAAGCAGCATCACTACTGCATGAAGGCATGGGACAGAGAGTGGTGGTGCAGAGAAAGGTCTGCTTCTTATTGGTGTGTCTCAGTGGAATAACAGCACTGCAGCTCCGGGTTAGTTGAGAGATTACTATTTTTGGATGAATGTTGGTTACTGGGCCTGGTGGCTTGGCTGCTAAACGACTGCTGGGGGGACAGACAGTATATCACTGTGGACAAGGGACATGTTCCATAGTCATGATAAATATGTATTCTAATGTTAATGGTTCAGCAGTTTTTCAGCCGAGTCAGATTAGCTTCTTTCTCTGACTGAGAATTAAATTACTTGAATGCATTGCATTAGAATAAATAGAGCTACAGTCAATAACTAACTTATACAAACCTTTTCATTAAGTATTGTACATTGTCTCAATTCTTGCACATTTCTGCTGTAATTTCTGCTGTAATTACAATGACTTCTAAAAATACCCAAGAAGCTGTAAAATGTTTCATGCCCTACAGACATGCATTAACACACAGCTTTTAGTGGATGCATTTTTCCAACGTGGCCTACATTTAGAGCATGCGTCCCCGAAGTGGTAAGAAGCCCCAAAACCTGGCAAAAAATGCTACGCTATTCACTGAATATATGGTTTTACCATATACAACCAATAGAAAGCATTTATGTTATCCTATCATCCCTGACTATCTATCCAATTTGCTGAGCAATATGCAGCTGTAAGCGGGACTTATGGCATTTGCCTTGGTCCTGGCTCTCAAACCAACCATTGGTTCTATCTGGCATCCAAATAGCTGATACCCCAACTGCTCCCATTAGCAATGTTGCTCGGCACACACACACTATTCCAGCCACTCATCATAGTTTTAAAGTGTTCATTATGCTTTTTTTTGTTGCTTTTCCATTTCTTTTTATTGTGTTGTAAATCACTTTTGTGCATGTAATGTACAAAGTGGAAAAGCCCAAAGTCCATCCCAAAGAGAATTGCCATCTCCCACAGAAAACCCTTCACAACTGTTAGAAACAGCTCTATTGTAGTCCAGCCTTACTTCTGTGACAAACACACATCATTTGTGTCACTTTGCATCTGTTATAATGCTAACCTAGCTGCTGGTGTGGCACGACCTCAGACCAAGCTAGTTATAGCGGAGGCCCGAAGTTCAGATAGTGGTATCGCCATATCCAGGAGACAGTGCAGAATTAAACGTTGTGTATGAAAGACTAAGTTGTGAACATTTAAATAACTAACCAATCTGAAACGTGTTTCAGTTCAGGTTGCAAAGCTGGGTTAGGTTTTCTGCCTGTGTTTTGGGATCAGACTCGGGTTCTAACGTACGGCTGAGTCAGATCCATGGTAACTGAAAAAAGTTTGTTTTGGATCACCCTCTAGCTTGTTGTGAGGGGCCCGCCCTACTCTGTTTCTGACTGGCTAGTGTCCTTACCTAGGTACTGCGCATGTGCAACTCCCAACAACGATGGAATAGAAGTAAGATGCCTCACTCAGTAGGTAAAACGGAGCTCTGGGACACGCAGGGTGGAAATAGGAGCTGCAGCAATGTGTAGTATGACAAAAATATTTATATATTTTTTGAAAATGAAACCATGTAAATCTTATTCTGATACAACCTCTTAATACAATAATGAACCTGAAAATAAACATAATATGAGGTATTTTAAGCTGCTTTTTATTTATTCCAAGGAGTAAAATCACCAGAGGCCTTAAAGTCACAGATGTGTATTACCGCATTCATTCAATAGAGTAGTATCAAACCAGTGGAGAAAAGACACAGGGTTTTGGTTTTTCTGATGAGAGGTACTTGACAGTGTAAATAGTTTTCCTCCTCCTCCAAATTAATTGAGCACCTTTGGAATAAAAGATTTGGGGGTTGTTTCTCTAAAAAGTCCTCAGTAATTATGGCATTATTCAGAGCACAAAAGCATTCCTTTAAATGCAGGCGGCAAAGTGAGTAGCATTCACTGATGGAGGAGTGGTGATTAGAGAGAAGAAGAATGGGATTTTCTTCATTAAAATGGATAGATGTGTGGCTTTGCAAAGTTTTCATTCCTAAAAGCTATGCATCAGAAGATGGAGAGGAGAAGATAATGAGACAAATGGGGTGTGGTAGAAAGAGCTTTTACCAGAATCCTGAGATACAGAGGAAGAACAATCAAAAATGAGAACTGAGTGAGAGAGAGACTGGCAGCAGGAGGAGAGGAAACCAACTCTCATTTGTGGGATCATTTGTAAAGATTTCGCAGTTCGAAAGACCGACGTAAGAAACGGAAAAAAACAAATCTGCTCTCATTGGGCTTGTTACTTTATCACAGCTAGTGGAACAGATTAATCAACATAATGCGTTTAACCAATTATGCTGATTTGATTGGCTCTGCAGAGCTAATTCAATAGAGATCCTTGGTGATTTATTGTTGTGCTGGGTCGGAGGTCCGGTGTCCAATGGGAGATGACTGAGAGGCTTTAAGGAGACCTCAGGAACGTTTAAACTGACATCTCTCAACAGAACACAACGCTTCAAATATCTGAAAGATGTTTAAGATTTTTTTTTTTAAATCGTTCTTAACTTAAAACAACCTTTTACATTCACAGTTTTTAGCTTTCTTGTATTGGTCTTTTAACCTTAAGACTCATCAATCATATTCAGAGCAAATGTATTAAAAGACAAAAATTGGAGTAAAGAAAATAATTGGAGCCAAGAAAAACATGGATAAAGGAAGTTGTGGTGTTATAAAATAAAAAGTCCGAGAACATTAGAAAGACAAAGTGAATAAAGGCAGAAAATGGTTCGAACATTTTTGTTAAACAGGGCTGGGAGGTTTTTTATATGGATTAGGTACTTGAAGTCACTTTCATGTCTTACTGGGACACTTGAATAGAACAGAGTCATCGTTGACGTCATAACACCTGTGCTTCTCCTACATGGCGAGTCAAATTATCATCTGTGTGGAAAAAGAAAAAGAAAAGAATAATCATGTTTTTGATTTAGTGCTAACAGGTGCAA
>NW_022604658.1:0-26466 GCF_008692095.1 Etheostoma spectabile | reverse complement strand
GCTGGCATATCACCTGAGTAATGGCTAAGGGTGTCTGGGCTTTAAAACAACCCCAGTAGAGCGCCAAGAGCTTTATCATGCCGACAAGGCAATTGGCTGTACACATAATAAATGGAAGTGTGCCTTTGAATGTGTATTTGTGCGATCATAACGCATGGGACTTTGCCATTAAGAGGAAACATCAAACACAAGCCAATGAGGATCCCAGAGCCCCAGACCTGCCCCAAAGCGCGGCACTACTAGACCACTTTGAGTCATTAATAATCTTTTCAGCATGTGTGTGTGTTTTAGGTTCCTAAAGCCACACTCTCAGCATTCTCAGGCGATATTGACACTTTAACCCTTTAATTTGCTAACTTTTTGTGCTCAGATCTACTCTTTCGACCGTCCGTCATACACAGAGCAAGCAGGCGATCAGCTACAGCCAGCAGACATTAGCTTAGCTTAGCATAAAGACCGGAAATGGGGAAACATGGGTTTTTGACTCAAAGAAGTCACTGCAACAATGCTAGAAATTGTCCAGCTCACTACCCCCTGTGAAAAAAAAATAGTCTTCTTGTACAGATTAAACAAATGGGATTCAACGTGTTAATTAGTGAGCTTTAAAGGTGCTGGTAGGCGCAAGACAGACCAGATGTTTCACCCTGTTTCTAGTTTGTATGCCTAGCTAAGCTAACCAGCTGCTGGCTGTAGCCTTCCATTTGTGTTTTTTGCCCCCAGCATCTCCTTCCAGGCTGTGCAACAATGGTCACATTTAGGGTTAGGGTTAGCTGCCTGGAAGGCGAGGTTAAAGGCAAAAAGTGCCTGCACTGTTTAATGGAGCAGAAATCCAGTAGTCAAAAGTCTGTTGAGTGTACTTTGAATCATTGGAAACATTTGAGCATTTGGTAAGATAGATGTCATCTGGCTCTGAGCGCAAAAGTTAGTAAATTAAAGGGTTAAAGCGTAAATATTGCCTGAGAAAGGACTTGGATGGGCCATAAGCTAAAGCCGAAAGGTAATATGATAGAGACTCTACAACTCCAGACCTCTGGTGCTGTTTTCTTTTTCTGTTCTTTTCCACTAGTTTATTTTCCTTTAAGCAGAGGGCAGTCAGTGTGAGAGGGCAGTGGCTGTGAACAACACCGCTGGAGTAAGAGAGAGCGAGTGCCACGTTTGTGTGTGTGTGTGTGTGTGTGTGTGTGTGTGTGAGTGCCAGTGCGTGCGTGGCAGTTTGCCCTTCTCTGCGTGTTGAGTGTGATGTGGTGGGGAGAGCAGAGGAGGAGGGGGCAAAGAATGGGTGAAGGCTGCAAAGATAAAGAGCGAGTTCGAAATTGGACGAGAGATCGAGAGCGAGGGGGGGAGTCGAAAAAAAGTGAGGTGACATGCCGTTGCCATAGCAACTGTTTAGAGTTTGGATTATTTTCCCAAACCATAATGGGCTAGTTCGGAGCATAATGAAACCAGTCTGGCTTTCCGGCTCTCACACTCCGGTCATGTGCGAGCGCACACAACAAACACACACACACACACACACACACACACACACACATACTGGTTTTTATGTTTATTGGGGACCAATTTTTTAACCATCATTTGTGGGGACCACCCTTTCTAAGGTGCTAGAGGTATGAAAAAATCAAGTAAACTCACCATAGCCTTGTAAGCTTATACACGACTTTAAACATCTGAATTGATGAAGTAATGACTTCCCCATCACATTTGGGGACGAGTAAAAAAACGAACTAACATTGTTGGTGGGGACCTCATTTGCATGTTATTTACATAATTCACACACATTCTATTGTGATTAGTGGGGACTTTGCAACAATAAATAAAATATAAAGATGCATAAAGAGTACTATAACAGTTAAAATGTTTTAATTTAGCTTAGCTGTTTATAGATAACAGGTATGGAGCATGAACGGTCAACTAGTTAAAAGGTGAGTGATTCAAACCATCAATTTGCATATCATACATCTTCACAACATAGCAAAACATTTGATTGATTGATATTTCTATTTTTATTTTTTTATTTTTATTATCTATTTTATTTAAGAGAATTAAGTAAATATTAATTGATATCTCCCTCTTAAACGGTCAAGGCAAATGGCTGCATACCATAGAGACGGGTATGTTTGACATGCCTGCAGGTTTAACACAGACATATTGACTCTGGCTGGTGCTCATAGAGGAATTGATTGAACTTTGTAAACCATAAATTCTTGAAATGTGATCTATACCTACACTGTACAAAAGCATAACTTATAATTTGGCACTATAAACAAAAGAAATGAAAAGCTCTTAACTCATGTACAAAAGAGGATATTTTCCAACCTAAATCATAACAAGACAAACCTTTTCAAACCATTTACTTTCCCCAAACACAGTCACAACTTTTTTTCGTTATATTATATTTACAGTCACCCACCTAGCTTCAGTTAACTACTCAATCACCTGACACAGTACCACTATATCAACACTACAATTTAAGGCTGTAAAGAACCGCATCACCACAATACTGACGGTGATATGACACTACCGTGGCTATGACTTCATCACCGGAGAGTGTAAACTTTATGTGATAGGAAATATATTGAACAGAATAATCATTTATGAGTTATCATTATTGCATGTCTTTTATCCTATAT
The DNA here is from genome assembly GCF_008692095.1 of Etheostoma spectabile. Lineage (NCBI taxonomy): Eukaryota > Metazoa > Chordata > Actinopteri > Perciformes > Percidae > Etheostoma > Etheostoma spectabile. Next base: position 23,836 of record NW_022604658.1, on the reverse strand, counting down.
TCAAGAGACTAGCTTTTTAATTCAGCTTTGACAGTCAATAAATGGAGAATTTCTTTTGTGAATAATTTCTAAGCTTAAGTACTTGTGATACATGCAGGTAATGTTTGATATGACCCATTACGGAAGGAAAGGACAATTTTCTATTCTCAGCTGATGTGGACACATTACTGCTGCAGTGTTTACCACTGTGCTGTCTGCATATATTAGCCTATCAGTTAGTTTCCTTGCGGTTGAATTTTAGCCTGCATGCATGTTTTTGTGGCCTAAAACAGAGTAGCTTATATTGGTAGAGAGAGAAACAAGGGGGGTTAGGGGGTTAATATATCAAAAGAAGATGAGAGAAAGCAGCACACCCTTGTATGACAGCAAAACAATTTGCAGAATTCAACTTTAATGAGTTCAGCTTCATTATTAAACAACTCAAAGAGTAATGTAAAGCTCAAAACAAACATGCTGCAACCTTTTTACAAAGAAAAAAAAGTAATTCTTTATGATAGGTGTCTTGTCATAATGACAGTCATGTCAGTGTACGCACACCCCTTAAAATAAACTGAGAATAAATCACTTTTACACTATTTGCTTAAAACGTTTTTGTAAGCAGTTATACGGTTATAAACTTAAAAACTTTATGTGCTGCCATTCTCGGTTCTTAAGAACCTCTGATTCAGCCCCTGAACATTTCTCAGTCTGTTTTTGCAGAACAACACAAGCCGTAATGAATCAACAACTCAAAGAGTAATGAAAAGCTCAAAACAAAACATTGTTGCATTCTTTTAACAAAGAAAAGAGGTCACTCTTTATTAGAAGGGGTGTGCATAAGACTGATATGACACCCACTATGAACAGGAAGGAGTCATTTTTAGTGTTCATAGTCTGTAAGTTCTGACATTTTTAATGCATTGACCAATTACACTTAATGTCAACAACCATAAACACTCAAAATGACTCCTTCATGTTCATGATGGGTGTCATGTCATAATAGTCATGTCAGTGTAATGCACACCCCTTCAAATAAATAACATTTACACTATTTGCTTAAAACTTTCTTTTTGTAAGCAGTTATCCGGTTATAGATGTAGAACTTTATGTGCTGCCATTCTCGGTTCTTAAGAACCTCTGGTTCAGCCCGTAAACATTTCTCACAGTCTCTTTTTGCAGGAACAACACAGGATGTAATGAAGTGGTTCATGTGCCTTTCCACCGCCTGCACCTCTTTCTTGTTCCAGGGCGATTTTTTCTTCACGGTCGCTGTACCTTGATGTGGTCAGGAAATCAAATGTGTAATTGGATAGATAAGGAGGTCTGTAAATGTATATTCCAGCTTCTACAGTAAAAGTAACGTTATTTGCACCTTTCAATAGAATTACATTGTCAAACACTGATTTGTGCATTCTTCCCCTTGGACTGAAATGACCACTGGGGTAAAGGAAAATAAAGATAGGATTTGAAGTATTACCTATAAGCCATAAATATTTATTTATGCAATATAATATTATTGCACATCTTTCAGTCCTAATTTTTACTAAGCATTCATTCACTCATTAAAATGCATCATCCATTATTTATGACAGGTGGTTGGTATAGGGGCCACTTATTACTGAAGGTTATAATTTTGAATAGTAAATTTATGAAATTAATAATACAATATCTTTCTATGTTCCTATGCGGCTGCTGTTACAGCAACTCTCGTATTTGGGCATTTCTAGATCAATTGGTACACTGATAATACATATTTAAAAAGAAGCAGGCACAATGTTTACTGAAACACAAAAGAGAAATGTGTAAAGAGTTTACCTTTGGATGAAGGCTTCATACCCAAGAGTCCTGAAGGCATCTCATCATCTGATGGTGGTGGCTTACGTCTTTTAGATGACGATGGCCTTTCATTTCCCTTGGTAGGGGGAAGTGTCCCATCTGCTGATGGTTCTGAAAAAATAATAAAAATTCAATATACTATATACTTAACCCTCATGTTGTCCTTGGGTCAAATTGACCCGTTTTCAGTAAAAAAAAAAAAACATTCTCACAAAAATGTTTTGGAATAACTTTGGAAAAAACATTTAAAAAAGCACCCACAACATTGAAAAAGGGACAAAAATGTGTGAAAAAAGAAATGTTGAAAAAAGAGTGATGGAAACTTATTTTTTATCATGGTTGAAGGGAAGACAACACAAGGGTTAATATATACTGTAGAACACTGACAACACACAACTGATGTTTGCATTGGTTGCACTGTTGAAAAATAAGGTGCCAATAATTCCTAGGACTGTGTCCAAAGAATACTTTCTACGCATCAATCGACTCATTAAACTGCTCCATTTATTTTTGAACACATAGGACAGGTGGTTGTTATAAGGGTTAGTCATTACTTAAGCTTTAATTAAGCTTTAATTATTTTGCCCAGAAACAGACGAGGAAAGAAATATCTGGAATAATAGCGTACCCTGATACTGTTTATTTAGGCTTAAAAGAAGAGGGTAAGTAATGCTTTTCTAAGTAAAAAGCATACATTTACAGCTTTTCAGTAACATTGCAAACAGATGTAAGGTGGTCAGGAAAGTTCAGTCTGGTTTTGTTTTATGTTTCCTTACAACTGCTGTTACATTAAATACAGCATATGGCCATTTGTAGTTCCATACACTGATAATACATATTCAAACAAGAAACAGACACATCTTAACTGAAATATAAAAGAAATGTGTAAAGATTTTACCTCTGGATGAAGGCATTTCATCATCTGATGGTGGTGGATTGCGTCTTTTGGATGACAGCCTTTCATTTCCCTTCGCAGGAGGAAGTATCCCCTCTGCTGAAAAGAATTACAATAACATTTTCAAAAAGATATATATACTTAATTAATATATAATTATTTCTGTAGAATGCTGACAATACACAATTGATGTGTGTATTTGTTGCACTAATGGTATTTAACCATAATTAGAGCATAAAAGTGCATTAAACCATTTAAGTGCGTTCAACCATTGCAAGTGCATCAGAAGTACTTATTACTAAACTAATCAATGTCTTTTTGAATGCTCATTTGCTATTGATCCCTGATAGAGAAAACTATGATAAAAATTCAACTTGGAACATTTGTTTGCTATCAGTTTGCTATTTATCTATCATTGATATGGATTGATAAAAATGATTTGGTTAGAGCCATATGACAAAGTTTGAGAACCACTGGTGCATTACAATAAAAGGTAAACTGGTATATCTACAGTAATTTACAGACAATACATACCATGGACACTTGAACAGTTTTCCTCTTGTATGTTCAGGTCTTCCACATCACTGTCCAGAACTTTCTCTGTGGTCATATAAAGTACAGCTTACCAAAGTGACCAGATCATCAGGTTAACACAAAAAAACAAATACCATCAAATTAAAACTTACCATCTGGTTCTATTGATATTTCATCTAGGTTCTTGCCATGAAACTCAGCTAATTTTCCTTGCTCAAGTGCCATTAAAACCTTGCTGATCTTGGCGAGTTGGAGGGTCTTCTCAGGGAGTCGATAGTACTCGCGATGGATTCTTATGTCATGTCCAAGATAGTTGGCCAGCTGGTCCATCTCTGTTCCTGTCATGTTCAGCACTGTTGATAGGGTTGCGGCATGCTTTCGCAGTCTGGTAGATGTCAGTGACTTTGGACACTTTGCACCACACTTTTTGCAAAAGCACGAAGGCAGTCTGAACCTCGGAAATGTGTCATAGCTTGTGGTCTTGCAAACATATAACCATTGTCTTTTAGAACCCCACAAGCCTCTCTCTGTTTAACAAGGAGTTCTAATGCAGACAGCATTTTTGGGGTAAGAAGAATTGGAACTGGGCGACCACGTTTTCCCCGGATGACAATCCTTGAGAAGTGTCTGCAGAGGTTTTTTTCCACTTCGGAGAGTGCCCAGTCCACATCCTCATGTGGATCAGAAGAGTCTCTTGATAAAAACGCAGATAAAGGCATGCTTGCCACCTCTCCTTCCCTGCGCCGGTTAAAAAGAATGATCTGGGCCAGACACACCTTTGCTAGTTCCTTCCAGGTTGTTGAAGAGGGGGTTTCAGAGAGGGAATTTGACCACTTATCTTGCACCTGACTGAGATAGCCATGCATTTTTTGGACATCTTCGGTAAAGGGCATGATAGTGGGCACATTCCACTTTGCTTCCCTGATGTTCCTTAAAGCTGTAGCTGAGATCATCTCATTCCACTTTTCCTGATGGACCTCTTGAAACTCAGTGGCATTCTTCACAAGCTCTTTGTTGTTAGAGATTAAACCTTGAGCTTTTAATAGTTTGCTTGCTTTGACCAGGGTATTCCCAAGTTTATTTGCTAGTGATGGAATCACAAACTTGTTTGCTTCACTATCATACCCACATGTAAACTTGACAGCTTTGATGGTCTCAATGTACTTTTTGGGATTTATGAGATCTTCCATTCTTTTTAAGGTGGTGACTTTCAACGCACTTTCAACTAGCCTTCCCATTTCTCGCATCTTATCTCGCACAAACTGGTGATTCTTGGCTGAAATACCACCTTTGCTTAACAAGTGCTGCCCAATTTCAATAATGACATGGTCATTTTTTATTATATCAGTGATTGGGTCAGAATTCATGACACTGATTACTTTCCACAGTTGTTTACTAATGTGTGAAGGCACTGGTCCTGTGTATGTGCACATAGACTGAACACGGTTCTTTCCTGGTTTGAGGGGGACTGATCCAGGTTTAAGTCTACAGCTACGCATATGTCGCCACAGGATCTTTCTTGAAAAAAGTCCTTGACAATATGCACAGTGCATGAAGTCGTGTCCCTGGGCTTCTTTAGGTGGTCTTTTAAACGGTATTAGTTCTCCCTTTCCTGACTCCATAACAGCAGCATTGTGAACAAAGTTTCCTCTGTTGCGAATATAATCTAGATGTTTTTTTCTTTCTTTGGAAGCCTTTGGAAAGCTTAGAGCTTTAGCCACATCAGATTTGGTTTCATGTGAAGCTTCTAGATGCCTTGCCATCTTAGCATATGGCTTAGAGCAATACAAACAATAATGTCTCTTGTCGTAAACTCTTTTCCTACCTATGTTATGGCATGATCTGACAACTATGCTGTCATTTATGTTCTGACTAGAACAGGGTTCTTCTTCTGCTCCAGTGGCTTCAGATATAAAGACATTTCTGTCAAAGGTCATCACGTTTGGTGTTGTGGTGTCACAGACAGGGGGACTCAATGAACGAACGATGTCAAGTGTATAATCAAGACTTCTTTTGATCCTGCGGTTTTGGGGAGGGCTAGCATCACTGTCAGTGTCACTTTCGGAAGTGGTATCCGGAATGTAATCATCTGCACTCTCTGATATGCATTCATCAATCACCAAATCTTCATCTGTGTCTGTCATCTAAAAAAATAAAAATAAAGTACATCAGATTTATGTAGACTTGCAACAACTAGTTTATTGATGAGAACACAGAAATAAACAATTTTAGAGTGCTCATATTATGCCTTTGGCCTATTCGCCTTTCCTTTGTGTTTGGTATATTTTTATGCACATTATAGGTTTATAAAATTAATAAAAGGCCACCCCAAAGAGATTTACCATATTTAAGAGAAAACACTGTACACAAACTAATCGAAATATATCAATTGTACTGCAGCCATTACTTATGTGACAAACAATTCAATGGATAGTAACACATTATAATGCTTGCCTAGCTACTAGCAAGGAACGCCCTCATACTCTGCAGACTCACTAAATGGAAGGGTTGTGTAGGAACTGCACAGAACTGTCTTTCATCTAAAATTTTAAAAATACAGTAATCAGAATATATAGAATACAATTAATCAATGACAACTAAGAATTTTGACAATTACTTGTCATTTTTCAATTCTGGAGTCTGAAGTGATGAACATAAATGTAGTTTTCTTTCTGGCCAGCCAAGCCCAGTCTGTTATCACACAACTTAAACCCAAAATGCTTAGTGGGGACATTTTACACACAATGTACGAGTTTCTTATGGGGACCAGTTTCGTCCAAATAGTTTCACACACACAGTTTATATCCAGAAACTGACCAAAAGTGTGCTGTGGGGACGTCGTAAGTGTCCAGAAAACACTGATGATTAACCATGAAAAAGACCCTTCTGAAGGTTAAGATCTGCTCTAACTAGTCTACCGTACTTCCACAAACCTTCTAGATGCATTACATCAAACTGTTGAGCGTACTAATTCATACTAGAGCACATGACATTGCACGTCCTTCCTCTGCTTCGCTACTTAAGACATCAAAAATACCAAAACCTGACTTAAATAGACTGTAGAATGAAGTCTGAAGTAATGAACATGAATGGACAAATCCAATCTGACCACTAACAAATAATAGTGCAGGAACTCTGGCTAGCTGCTAGCGTGGCACACCCTCATACTCTGCAACTGACTAGCTAGCAGTGCTTACCTAGGTACTGCACATGTGTGACTCCCAACAAATATGGAACAGAAGAACAATGCCTACTCTGTAGCTAAAATGGAGAGCTCAACACACAGGGTGAAAAGAGGAGCGGCAGCAACATAAGCCTATTCTTGTACAACCTCTAAATACAATTATGAACCTGAAAATGAGCCTAATAAGAGCACTGTAAGAATTAAATGATGGTCATTTTTCAATTCAGACATCTGAAGTGATGAATGTACCTGTTCATGAGTGTTGTCCTCAATCTTGTTGTCTGACTGTAAAGGATTGGACTTGAACTTTACGTTCTGATCTGCACTCTCTGATATGGATTCATCAGTCCCCAAATCTTCCAGAACTGTGTCTCTCATCTAAAATTGAAAAACATACAGTAAACAGAAATATGAAGAACAGCAACAATTAGGTAATTAATGAGTACTTAGAAATAGCTACGAATTTTGACAATCAATCAATTGTCATTTTTCAATTCTGGAGTCTGAAGTGATGAACATAAATGTAGTTTTCTTTCTGGCCAGCCAAGCCCAGTCTGTTATCACACAACTTAAACCCAAAATGCTTAGTGGGGACATTTTACACACAATGTACGAGTTTCTTATGGGGACCAGTTTCGTCCAAATAGTTTCACACACACAGTTTATATCAGAAACTGACCAAAAGTGTGCTGTGGGGACGTCGTAAGTGTCCAGAAAACACTGATGATTAACCATGAAAAAGACCCTTCTGAAGGTTAAGATCTGCTCTAACTAGTCTACCGTACTTCCACAAACCTTCTAGATGCATTACATCAAACTGTTGAGCGTACTAATTCATACTAGAGCACATGACATTGCACGTCCTTCCTCTGCTTCGCTACTTAAGACATCAAAAATACCAAAACCTGACTTAAATAGACTGTAGAATGAAGTCTGAAGTAATGAACATGAATGGACAAATCCAATCTGACCACTAACAAATAATAGTGCAGGAACTCTGGCTAGCTGCTAGCGTGGCACACCCTCATACTCTGCAACTGACTAGCTAGCAGTGCTTACCTAGGTACTGCACATGTGTGACTCCCAACAAATATGGAACAGAAGAACAATGCCTACTCTGTAGCTAAAATGGAGAGCTCAACACACAGGGTGAAAAGAGGAGCGGCAGCAACATAAGCCTATTCTTGTACAACCTCTAAATACAATTATGAACCTGAAAATGAGCCTAATAAGAGCACTGTAAGAATTAAATGATGGTCATTTTTCAATTCAGACATCTGAAGTGATGAATGTACCTGTTCATGAGTGTTGTCCTCAATCTTGTTGTCTGACTGTAAAGGATTGGACTTGAACTTTACGTTCTGATCTGCACTCTCTGATATGGATTCATCAGTCCCCAAATCTTCCAGAACTGTGTCTCTCATCTAAAATTGAAAAACATACAGTAAACAGAAATATGAAGAACAGCAACAATTAGGTAATTAATGAGTACTTAGAAATAGCTACGAATTTTGACAATCAATCAATTGTCATTTTTCAATTCTGGAGTCTGAAGTGATGAACATAAATGTAGTTTTCTTTCTGGCCAGCCAAGCCCAGTCTGTTATCACACAACTTAAACCCAAAATGCTTAGTGGGGACATTTTACACACAATGTACGAGTTTCTTATGGGGACCAGTTTCGTCCAAATAGTTTCACACACACAGTTTATATCCAGAAACTGACCAAAAGTGTGCTGTGGGGACGTCGTAAGTGTCCAGAAAACACTGATGATTAACCATGAAAAAGACCCTTCTGAAGGTTAAGATCTGCTCTAACTAGTCTACCGTACTTCCACAAACCTTCTAGATGCATTACATCAAACTGTTGAGCGTACTAATTCATACTAGAGCACATGACATTGCACGTCCTTCCTCTGCTTCGCTACTTAAGACATCAAAAATACCAAAACCTGACTTAAATAGACTGTAGAATGAAGTCTGAAGTAATGAACATGAATGGACAAATCCAATCTGACCACTAACAAATAATAGTGCAGGAACTCTGGCTAGCTGCTAGCGTGGCACACCCTCATACTCTGCAACTGACTAGCTAGCAGTGCTTACCTAGGTACTGCACATGTGTGACTCCCAACAAATATGGAACAGAAGAACAATGCCTACTCTGTAGCTAAAATGGAGAGCTCAACACACAGGGTGAAAAGAGGAGCGGCAGCAACATAAGCCTATTCTTGTACAACCTCTAAATACAATTATGAACCTGAAAATGAGCCTAATAAGAGCACTGTAAGAATTAAATGATGGTCATTTTTCAATTCAGACATCTGAAGTGATGAATGTACCTGTTCATGAGTGTTGTCCTCAATCTTGTTGTCTGACTGTAAAGGATTGGACTTGAACTTTACGTTCTGATCTGCACTCTCTGATATGGATTCATCAGTCCCCAAATCTTCCAGAACTGTGTCTCTCATCTAAAATTGAAAAACATACAGTAAACAGAAATATGAAGAACAGCAACAATTAGGTAATTAATGAGTACTTAGAAATAGCTACGAATTTTGACAATCAATCAATTGTCATTTTTCAATTCTGGAGTCTGAAGTGATGAACATAAATGTAGTTTTCTTTCTGGCCAGCCAAGCCCAGTCTGTTATCACACAACTTAAACCCAAAATGCTTAGTGGGGACATTTTACACACAATGTACGAGTTTCTTATGGGGACCAGTTTCGTCCAAATAGTTTCACACACACAGTTTATATCCAGAAACTGACCAAAAGTGTGCTGTGGGGACGTCGTAAGTGTCCAGAAAACACTGATGATTAACCATGAAAAAGACCCTTCTGAAGGTTAAGATCTGCTCTAACTAGTCTACCGTACTTCCACAAACCTTCTAGATGCATTACATCAAACTGTTGAGCGTACTAATTCATACTAGAGCACATGACATTGCACGTCCTTCCTCTGCTTCGCTACTTAAGACATCAAAAATACCAAAACCTGACTTAAATAGACTGTAGAATGAAGTCTGAAGTAATGAACATGAATGGACAAATCCAATCTGACCACTAACAAATAATAGTGCAGGAACTCTGGCTAGCTGCTAGCGTGGCACACCCTCATACTCTGCAACTGACTAGCTAGCAGTGCTTACCTAGGTACTGCACATGTGTGACTCCCAACAAATATGGAACAGAAGAACAATGCCTACTCTGTAGCTAAAATGGAGAGCTCAACACACAGGGTGAAAAGAGGAGCGGCAGCAACATAAGCCTATTCTTGTACAACCTCTAAATACAATTATGAACCTGAAAATGAGCCTAATAAGAGCACTGTAAGAATTAAATGATGGTCATTTTTCAATTCAGACATCTGAAGTGATGAATGTACCTGTTCATGAGTGTTGTCCTCAATCTTGTTGTCTGACTGTAAAGGATTGGACTTGAACTTTACGTTCTGATCTGCACTCTCTGATATGGATTCATCAGTCCCCAAATCTTCCAGAACTGTGTCTCTCATCTAAAATTGAAAAACATACAGTAAACAGAAATATGAAGAACAGCAACAATTAGGTAATTAATGAGTACTTAGAAATAGCTACGAATTTTGACAATCAATCAATTGTCATTTTTCAATTCTGGAGTCTGAAGTGATGAACATAAATGTAGTTTTCTTTCTGGCCAGCCAAGCCCAGTCTGTTATCACACAACTTAAACCCAAAATGCTTAGTGGGGACATTTTACACACAATGTACGAGTTTCTTATGGGGACCAGTTTCGTCCAAATAGTTTCACACACACAGTTTATATCCAGAAACTGACCAAAAGTGTGCTGTGGGGACGTCGTAAGTGTCCAGAAAACACTGATGATTAACCATGAAAAAGACCCTTCTGAAGGTTAAGATCTGCTCTAACTAGTCTACCGTACTTCCACAAACCTTCTAGATGCATTACATCAAACTGTTGAGCGTACTAATTCATACTAGAGCACATGACATTGCACGTCCTTCCTCTGCTTCGCTACTTAAGACATCAAAAATACCAAAACCTGACTTAAATAGACTGTAGAATGAAGTCTGAAGTAATGAACATGAATGGACAAATCCAATCTGACCACTAACAAATAATAGTGCAGGAACTCTGGCTAGCTGCTAGCGTGGCACACCCTCATACTCTGCAACTGACTAGCTAGCAGTGCTTACCTAGGTACTGCACATGTGTGACTCCCAACAAATATGGAACAGAAGAACAATGCCTACTCTGTAGCTAAAATGGAGAGCTCAACACACAGGGTGAAAAGAGGAGCGGCAGCAACATAAGCCTATTCTTGTACAACCTCTAAATACAATTATGAACCTGAAAATGAGCCTAATAAGAGCACTGTAAGAATTAAATGATGGTCATTTTTCAATTCAGACATCTGAAGTGATGAATGTACCTGTTCATGAGTGTTGTCCTCAATCTTGTTGTCTGACTGTAAAGGATTGGACTTGAACTTTACGTTCTGATCTGCACTCTCTGATATGGATTCATCAGTCCCCAAATCTTCCAGAACTGTGTCTCTCATCTAAAATTGAAAAACATACAGTAAACAGAAATATGAAGAACAGCAACAATTAGGTAATTAATGAGTACTTAGAAATAGCTACGAATTTTGACAATCAATCAATTGTCATTTTTCAATTCTGGAGTCTGAAGTGATGAACATAAATGTAGTTTTCTTTCTGGCCAGCCAAGCCCAGTCTGTTATCACACAACTTAAACCCAAAATGCTTAGTGGGGACATTTTACACACAATGTACGAGTTTCTTATGGGGACCAGTTTCGTCCAAATAGTTTCACACACACAGTTTATATCCAGAAACTGACCAAAAGTGTGCTGTGGGGACGTCGTAAGTGTCCAGAAAACACTGATGATTAACCATGAAAAAGACCCTTCTGAAGGTTAAGATCTGCTCTAACTAGTCTACCGTACTTCCACAAACCTTCTAGATGCATTACATCAAACTGTTGAGCGTACTAATTCATACTAGAGCACATGACATTGCACGTCCTTCCTCTGCTTCGCTACTTAAGACATCAAAAATACCAAAACCTGACTTAAATAGACTGTAGAATGAAGTCTGAAGTAATGAACATGAATGGACAAATCCAATCTGACCACTAACAAATAATAGTGCAGGAACTCTGGCTAGCTGCTAGCGTGGCACACCCTCATACTCTGCAACTGACTAGCTAGCAGTGCTTACCTAGGTACTGCACATGTGTGACTCCCAACAAATATGGAACAGAAGAACAATGCCTACTCTGTAGCTAAAATGGAGAGCTCAACACACAGGGTGAAAAGAGGAGCGGCAGCAACATAAGCCTATTCTTGTACAACCTCTAAATACAATTATGAACCTGAAAATGAGCCTAATAAGAGCACTGTAAGAATTAAATGATGGTCATTTTTCAATTCAGACATCTGAAGTGATGAATGTACCTGTTCATGAGTGTTGTCCTCAATCTTGTTGTCTGACTGTAAAGGATTGGACTTGAACTTTACGTTCTGATCTGCACTCTCTGATATGGATTCATCAGTCCCCAAATCTTCCAGAACTGTGTCTCTCATCTAAAATTGAAAAACATACAGTAAACAGAAATATGAAGAACAGCAACAATTAGGTAATTAATGAGTACTTAGAAATAGCTACGAATTTTGACAATCAATCAATTGTCATTTTTCAATTCTGGAGTCTGAAGTGATGAACATAAATGTAGTTTTCTTTCTGGCCAGCCAAGCCCAGTCTGTTATCACACAACTTAAACCCAAAATGCTTAGTGGGGACATTTTACACACAATGTACGAGTTTCTTATGGGGACCAGTTTCGTCCAAATAGTTTCACACACACAGTTTATATCCAGAAACTGACCAAAAGTGTGCTGTGGGGACGTCGTAAGTGTCCAGAAAACACTGATGATTAACCATGAAAAAGACCCTTCTGAAGGTTAAGATCTGCTCTAACTAGTCTACCGTACTTCCACAAACCTTCTAGATGCATTACATCAAACTGTTGAGCGTACTAATTCATACTAGAGCACATGACATTGCACGTCCTTCCTCTGCTTCGCTACTTAAGACATCAAAAATACCAAAACCTGACTTAAATAGACTGTAGAATGAAGTCTGAAGTAATGAACATGAATGGACAAATCCAATCTGACCACTAACAAATAATAGTGCAGGAACTCTGGCTAGCTGCTAGCGTGGCACACCCTCATACTCTGCAACTGACTAGCTAGCAGTGCTTACCTAGGTACTGCACATGTGTGACTCCCAACAAATATGGAACAGAAGAACAATGCCTACTCTGTAGCTAAAATGGAGAGCTCAACACACAGGGTGAAAAGAGGAGCGGCAACAACATAAGCCTATTCTTGTACAACCTCTAAATACAATTATGAACCTGAAAATGAGCCTAATAAGAGCACTGTAAGAATTAAATGATGGTCATTTTTCAATTCAGACATCTGAAGTGATGAATGTACCTGTTCATGAGTGTTGTCCTCAATCTTGTTGTCTGACTGTAAAGGATTGGACTTGAACTTTACGTTCTGATCTGCACTCTCTGATATGGATTCATCAGTCCCCAAATCTTCCAGAACTGTGTCTCTCATCTAAAATTGAAAAACATACAGTAAACAGAAATATGAAGAACAGCAACAATTAGGTAATTAATGAGTACTTAGAAATAGCTACGAATTTTGACAATCAATCAATTGTCATTTTTCAATTCTGGAGTCTGAAGTGATGAACATAAATGTAGTTTTCTTTCTGGCCAGCCAAGCCCAGTCTGTTATCACACAACTTAAACCCAAAATGCTTAGTGGGGACATTTTACACACAATGTACGAGTTTCTTATGGGGACCAGTTTCGTCCAAATAGTTTCACACACACAGTTTATATCCAGAAACTGACCAAAAGTGTGCTGTGGGGACGTCGTAAGTGTCCAGAAAACACTGATGATTAACCATGAAAAAGACCCTTCTGAAGGTTAAGATCTGCTCTAACTAGTCTACCGTACTTCCACAAACCTTCTAGATGCATTACATCAAACTGTTGAGCGTACTAATTCATACTAGAGCACATGACATTGCACGTCCTTCCTCTGCTTCGCTACTTAAGACATCAAAAATACCAAAACCTGACTTAAATAGACTGTAGAATGAAGTCTGAAGTAATGAACATGAATGGACAAATCCAATCTGACCACTAACAAATAATAGTGCAGGAACTCTGGCTAGCTGCTAGCGTGGCACACCCTCATACTCTGCAACTGACTAGCTAGCAGTGCTTACCTAGGTACTGCACATGTGTGACTCCCAACAAATATGGAACAGAAGAACAATGCCTACTCTGTAGCTAAAATGGAGAGCTCAACACACAGGGTGAAAAGAGGAGCGGCAGCAACATAAGCCTATTCTTGTACAACCTCTAAATACAATTATGAACCTGAAAATGAGCCTAATAAGAGCACTGTAAGAATTAAATGATGGTCATTTTTCAATTCAGACATCTGAAGTGATGAATGTACCTGTTCATGAGTGTTGTCCTCAATCTTGTTGTCTGACTGTAAAGGATTGGACTTGAACTTTACGTTCTGATCTGCACTCTCTGATATGGATTCATCAGTCCCCAAATCTTCCAGAACTGTGTCTCTCATCTAAAATTGAAAAACATACAGTAAACAGAAATATGAAGAACAGCAACAATTAGGTAATTAATGAGTACTTAGAAATAGCTACGAATTTTGACAATCAATCAATTGTCATTTTTCAATTCTGGAGTCTGAAGTGATGAACATAAATGTAGTTTTCTTTCTGGCCAGCCAAGCCCAGTCTGTTATCACACAACTTAAACCCAAAATGCTTAGTGGGGACATTTTACACACAATGTACGAGTTTCTTATGGGGACCAGTTTCGTCCAAATAGTTTCACACACACAGTTTATATCCAGAAACTGACCAAAAGTGTGCTGTGGGGACGTCGTAAGTGTCCAGAAAACACTGATGATTAACCATGAAAAAGACCCTTCTGAAGGTTAAGATCTGCTCTAACTAGTCTACCGTACTTCCACAAACCTTCTAGATGCATTACATCAAACTGTTGAGCGTACTAATTCATACTAGAGCACATGACATTGCACGTCCTTCCTCTGCTTCGCTACTTAAGACATCAAAAATACCAAAACCTGACTTAAATAGACTGTAGAATGAAGTCTGAAGTAATGAACATGAATGGACAAATCCAATCTGACCACTAACAAATAATAGTGCAGGAACTCTGGCTAGCTGCTAGCGTGGCACACCCTCATACTCTGCAACTGACTAGCTAGCAGTGCTTACCTAGGTACTGCACATGTGTGACTCCCAACAAATATGGAACAGAAGAACAATGCCTACTCTGTAGCTAAAATGGAGAGCTCAACACACAGGGTGAAAAGAGGAGCGGCAACAACATAAGCCTATTCTTGTACAACCTCTAAATACAATTATGAACCTGAAAATGAGCCTAATAAGAGCACTGTAAGAATTAAATGATGGTCATTTTTCAATTCAGACATCTGAAGTGATGAATGTACCTGTTCATGAGTGTTGTCCTCAATCTTGTTGTCTGACTGTAAAGGATTGGACTTGAACTTTACGTTCTGATCTGCACTCTCTGATATGGATTCATCAGTCCCCAAATCTTCCAGAACTGTGTCTCTCATCTAAAATTGAAAAACATACAGTAAACAGAAATATGAAGAACAGCAACAATTAGGTAATTAATGAGTACTTAGAAATAGCTACGAATTTTGACAATCAATCAATTGTCATTTTTCAATTCTGGAGTCTGAAGTGATGAACATAAATGTAGTTTTCTTTCTGGCCAGCCAAGCCCAGTCTGTTATCACACAACTTAAACCCAAATGCTTAGTGGGGACATTTTACACACAATGTACGAGTTTCTTATGGGGACCAGTTTCGTCCAAATAGTTTCACACACACAGTTTATATCCAGAAACTGACCAAAAGTGTGCTGTGGGGACGTCGTAAGTGTCCAGAAAACACTGATGATTAACCATGAAAAAGACCCTTCTGAAGGTTAAGATCTGCTCTAACTAGTCTACCGTACTTCCACAAACCTTCTAGATGCATTACATCAAACTGTTGAGCGTACTAATTCATACTAGAGCACATGACATTGCACGTCCTTCCTCTGCTTCGCTACTTAAGACATCAAAAATACCAAAACCTGACTTAAATAGACTGTAGAATGAAGTCTGAAGTAATGAACATGAATGGACAAATCCAATCTGACCACTAACAAATAATAGTGCAGGAACTCTGGCTAGCTGCTAGCGTGGCACACCCTCATACTCTGCAACTGACTAGCTAGCAGTGCTTACCTAGGTACTGCACATGTGTGACTCCCAACAAATATGGAACAGAAGAACAATGCCTACTCTGTAGCTAAAATGGAGAGCTCAACACACAGGGTGAAAAGAGGAGCGGCAGCAACATAAGCCTATTCTTGTACAACCTCTAAATACAATTATGAACCTGAAAATGAGCCTAATAAGAGCACTGTAAGAATTAAATGATGGTCATTTTTCAATTCAGACATCTGAAGTGATGAATGTACCTGTTCATGAGTGTTGTCCTCAATCTTGTTGTCTGACTGTAAAGGATTGGACTTGAACTTTACGTTCTGATCTGCACTCTCTGATATGGATTCATCAGTCCCCAAATCTTCCAGAACTGTGTCTCTCATCTAAAATTGAAAAACATACAGTAAACAGAAATATGAAGAACAGCAACAATTAGGTAATTAATGAGTACTTAGAAATAGCTACGAATTTTGACAATCAATCAATTGTCATTTTTCAATTCTGGAGTCTGAAGTGATGAACATAAATGTAGTTTTCTTTCTGGCCAGCCAAGCCCAGTCTGTTATCACACAACTTAAACCCAAAATGCTTAGTGGGGACATTTTACACACAATGTACGAGTTTCTTATGGGGACCAGTTTCGTCCAAATAGTTTCACACACACAGTTTATATCCAGAAACTGACCAAAAGTGTGCTGTGGGGACGTCGTAAGTGTCCAGAAAACACTGATGATTAACCATGAAAAAGACCCTTCTGAAGGTTAAGATCTGCTCTAACTAGTCTACCGTACTTCCACAAACCTTCTAGATGCTTTACGTCAATAAAACATAACATAAATACCAAAAACCTATCTGATCACTAACAAATAACAGTGCAGGAACTCTGGTTAAAAATATCTGATTTGCCTGCAGTTTCCACATATCCTTACATTGATTCTAAATTCTTAAAGATTCATATTGTAATCAATTCATGAGACTTTGAGACATTTTGCAACATTATGGACCATTGTGTACCCTGTGTAATGTGCAACATACCTGTGTTCTCCATGGGCAGTCTTCACCCCCATAGTCATATGTAATTTCCTCTCCTTCTTTAATGTTGTTGAGTGCAAATAAACAAAGGTGGGGGTTTCCGTTCACTTCAATTTTCTTCATCCTACAGTTTGGATGTCTATGCTCATCGTTGACAAGTCGTCCAAATGACCCGTCTTCTCTCGAAGCATCAACACTTAAAATGGAAACATGAGACATGAGGAAATACAAACAACAAAATATCACCACAAAACCAGTGCCTCACTTAGAGAGTATAGCTTAAGTACAAGTTCAAAGCTTACCACCATGTTTTCCCATTCCACTTAAAGACAAACATAAAAGCAGCACATGACGGGTGGTAAAGTCTTCGTCTTCCCGGGATTCTGCGTCATTTATAATATCTCCCCTGTATTCTACAACAAAATCTCCTTTGCAAATAGAGGATTTTGCAAATATACCACGTCCTGTGAAAGACAACAAAAGCATTTAACAGAACAGTACACCTATATATTCTTTCATATTAGTTTTGACCTTAAGTAGCATAACTTCTGATTTAAAAAAAAAGGGTGCTCTAAGCAATGTCACATGGTATTTAGGTTACAACATTATTTGTCACATACGGAAAACCAAGCGCTCAGGGCACTGGTCCAGCCTCCCCATGCTGACATCTCTTCATTTGTGCAGTAATAGGTCCTGAGCATGTGTGTGTGTTTCAGGCCTGTGTGTAGTGATAACTAACAAAACAGAGTTTAGATTAAAATTTTCCCACTGGGGATCTATAAATAGTATAAATTATTATTATTATTGTTATTATCATCATCATCAGCTCACAATCTGCTAGTCCCCTGTCCCCGGAACACGCTATAAAAAAACGCGGTCTCTGTAGACAGCCCAGGCTCCACAAATGGCAACAAAATCAATCGGGGGGATTTTAATTGTAAAGTTTTATTCTGTACAGAATATGTTGATAAATGATAGTGACGTTTAGAAGTCAGAGAGACATCTCCAGTCTGTTGTTAATTAACATCAGCAACAGATCACATGTAGAGCAGCTGGAGACTGTGTACCAGCTGATATTTGGGTCTAATAACGTTTTATTAAATCAGAATCAGACCTAACAGGATGAAGGCTGCAGGAGTCGAATGGAAACTGCCCCCCCCCGCTGCTGCCTGCTCTCGTCCACTTTACAGACGAGGTGCAGTTCATCTCCAACGAGCCTAATACTTTGAACGTCAACAAGAAGTGACGTCACCCAACATCGCTTTACCTCGCAGCACCTTTACATTGTATTTATGAAAATGATTAAGTTGAGAATAAATTCATCCTGACATTCTTCATTATATGTTCAGCAAATATTGTTTGTATACATTATAATATTATCTGATAAATCACATCAAACACCATCTTACCTTAACTGCATTGATGTACTTCACTTCTAATTTGGATGTCTTGTCAGACTTCGAAAGAACATAGTAAGTGGCATCCTTAAGGGGGCTGATCCGTGGAGCCATTTTTATTCTGCAGGGAAATGTTTCAAATGGCATTAAATTAAGTTTAGTCATTTTGGGAATCAACAGCATTTACAGTATTGCTATTCTTTTCTTTATTATTCTTCTTCCATTATTGTTCTGCATCTTCTTCCATACATTTTTGGTCTTTAACAACCTCAGCATACTTGCTGTTAGAAAAACCCTTCACATTTCAATATATTTAGCTTTTTCAGCACATGATGGGACTTCAACTTTTGTTCTGCTATTTTTACTTTTTAAATATTAAACTTTTAAACATGCGGGCATAGATTCAATGTAACCTAATAAGGGGAAGAATGCAGTCTTAAAAAAATGATTTTTTTTTTTTTTCCTACCGACAGACTCCGACTATTACTAAAGGTTTCTGACAACATTATCGATCTCAGAACGTGTCTTTTTGTCCGAAAACTGCGATGTTGAGTGGAACACAACTGAATAAAATTGCGTTCAGGATATCTGTTGTCTCAGACTAGGCTACAGAAATCCTAGGCTACTGTTAATAAAAGTTTGGCAGCGCCATTGCTCTAAATGGCTTTAAATAGTTTCAACAATGTGGATGAGGTCGTTATAATGGGGGCAGCCCATATTCATTTGACCCAGAGTACAACGTTACGGCCGAAATGAAAGCGGAGAAAGGGCTTTGCGCTGTATGTTGTTAAGAACTGCCTGGTTTAAGGCCCTGCTGTTATCATAAAAACAGGCTTTGTGGGGACATTTTACACCCAACGTTGGACTGTACAACCACTACGCACCTGAGCACATGTCGGTGACGCAGCTTGGACGAGAGGAAATACACTAACAACAAAGTTGTTTCCGTGAATAAATTGAAAAAAACTGTTACACCATCAAAGTGTTCTGGTATCTTTATTAATGACGCTCACCACTTTTAGAAATGCACTTACAATATTACGGCTAAAACGTCACGGCCGAAGAGAGAGCGGAGAAGGGGCTTGCGGTGCATGATATCACACAACAGGCTTTGTGGGGACATTTGATTTTACACACAATGTTGGCCTACAAGTTATGACTGTATTGATTTAAACGGCTAATAATATGGTGGGTCCACCAGACCCAGGAACATTGGCTGCGTAACAACAATATGAACATCATTAACAGGTGCTTGCACCTGAGCACATGTCGGTGACGCAGCTTGGAGGAGAGAAAACACACTGCAACAACAAAGTTGTTTCTGTGAATAAATTTAAATCTGTTACACCCTCAGAGTGTTCTGGTATCTTTATTAATAACTGTCACCACTTTTTAGCAATGCACTTAGCCTACTTACTTTTCGCACTGGTTGGATCCATTCTCATCTGCCTCCTTTGACTGTAGCTAACTTATGTTTCCCTACGTAAAGGTCCATTCAATTTCCTTCGGCATTTCAAATTAAAAGCACCAAACGGAAGCTACAGACACACGTCTATGGTATTTTGGTGTAAAATAGTGCTGCTATTTTAATCTGCCCTGTTAAATATTTTATTAAAATTAATTTTTTTTTAAAGCACCTTGATCAAAAGGTTCGATTTTTTTTCAATTTAGTAGGCCTAGGCTACGTAATACATTCACTTAAATATAGGCTAACATTATGGCAAATATTGATCAGTTCAATCAATTCATCACAGCAAAATAATAAAACACACATTCATAAAAGCTAGAATATGATCATAAATCAATGTAACACAATAATCAGACTAAATATTTAGCAGTGTCTTTTTAGTTTGCATTCAACATCTTTACAATAAATGGTATACAAAAAAAAAGTAAGGCCTATACACTTTGCATCTCTGGGATAGTTAGCCTAATCCTAACTAGCTATTATGCAAACTTATTAGAGCTAATTAACCTATTTTGAGCACTCAACACTGGTTATGTTGTTTTTATTGTATGCCTACAAATATACCACTATCTACTATTAGAAATAAATCAACTTACCTTGTGTTTCACTTTAGTTTCTCTGTAGCCTACAAATCATTAGCTCTTTAGCTGGCACTTTTTGGAAGTTGATGTGTTAACGTGTTGTTCGTAAAACAGACAGCTTTCAGACAGCAGAGGTAATCAGAGCGCACACAGCAGTGACTAATAATTCATGTAGCGTGTTTGAATGGACTGATCTGTGGTTTAATTTGTCCTTATTGTGCAGGGACAGGGCTTAAAGTTAACATGAATCCACAGAATCATGAGTTTTGTAGCAGTTTAATATTAAAGTGCAGTCTTTGCAAAACAGATACGTATACAGACAAAGTGTCTACTCATCTACGCGTAATCAAGATCCAGGAACAATGCAGCATTTGAAGTGAATGTGCAAATGGTGCTGTTAGCGCATGAGTTTGGCTTCGGATATGTAGCTCTCAGAAAAATCAACAAAGTGTTGGGGATTCCTGGCCTTCATGTTAAAACTTATCAGAGACACCAAAGAAGAGTAACAGGTATGGAAACTCTCTCTCCCTCAGGCTGGCAGGCAGACACATTAGTGGAGCTGCTGTCCCTTCTCCTGAACTACCAGCTTCTTTTCTGGTGTTAACTTTGGGAAGTTTTTATTGTTTTGTTTATTTTTCCAAGGTGTAAATCTCTTAGTGAAGATAATGTTTCACAGTGGAGGAGGAAGTGCATCTCTGCCTGACCCAGTTGGCGCTCACTGAGCCTTTATTTAGTCAGGATCTGTCTCTGGTAGGGTCTTTTGAATGATTAGTTTTGTTCTGTTGTGTTGTTATAAACCATGCCGCCTCAAGCTTACTTTTCCCCACAAAACAGTCAGCTCACGTTGAAACTAACTAACCAGGCTCCCCTCAGTCAGCTGATGGTGAAGCTGACTGATAGGAGCCTGGTTAGTTAGCTTCACCATGAGCTGACTGATAGGAGCCTGGTTAGTTAGCTTCACCGTCGGCTGACTGAGGGGAGCCTGGTTAGTCAGCTTCACCGTCGGCTGACTGAGGGGAGCCTGGTTAGTCAGCTTCACCGTCGGCTGACTGAGGGGAGCCTGGTTAGTTAGCTTCACCGTCGGCTGACTGAGGGGAGCCTGGTTAGTTAGCTTCACCGTCGGCTGACTGAGGGGAGCCTGGTTAGTTAGCTTCACCGTCGGCTGACTGAGGGGAGCCTGGTTAGTTAGCTTCACCGTCGGCTGACTGAGGGGAGCTTGGTTAGTTAGCTTCACCGTCGGCTGACTGAGGGGAGCCTGGTTAGTTAGCTTCACCGTCGGCTGACTTAGGGGAGCCTGGTTAGTTAGCTTTACCGTGAGCTGACTGAGGAGCCTGGTTAATTAGCTTCACCGTGAACTGACGGAGGGGAGCCTGGTTATTTAGCTTCACTGTGAGCTGACTGATAGGAAAGTTTTGTGGGGAAAAGAAAGATTGAGGCAGCAGCAAGCATGGCCATCTCCACCTTGATGAAGGTGCCTCTGCCATGCTTTCTGTTATGGAGAAGTTGTGGCATCAGAGCACAGTTGTGATGGTCTATTCAATGAGAGAAACAGATATGCTCAGGATCTCAAAAGCTGAGGCCGTCACAACTGACAGTGTAAGATTCTAAGTACAGCTAATATATATATGGTCCTGGAATGGAAAATTATACTTTAGAAAGCGGCAACATCTACTGTTGTTCTTGTTCTGTGTCCATACAACTGTCTAACACGGGTTTTGTCCGTGACCTTGTACATGAAATGCCATTGTTACTGCAGGTGTAGGCCTTATATCCCTGCCATGGAGACGTTGTGGCTTCCTTTGTAAAGGTGGAGAGGGCCATGCTTTCTGTTATGAACTGTCTAGTTGTTGGTTATGTCGGTGACCTTGTACATAATATGCCAATGTTACTGCAGGTGTAGGCCTTATATCCCTGCCATGGAGAAGTTGTGGGTGGCTTCAGAGGACACTTACACATTTTGGATAGTATAATGACTATACAGTGCTAAACACTCTGAGCTGACTGATAAGAGCCTGGTTATTTAGCTTCACTGTGAGCTGACTAATAGGAAAGTTTTGTGGGGAAAAGAAAGCTTGAGGCAGCAGCAAGCATGGCCATCTCCACCTTGATAAAGGTGCCTCTGCCATGCTTTCTGTTATGGAGAAGTTGTGGCATCAGAGCACAGTTGTGATGGTCTATTCAATGAGAGAAACAGATATGCTCAGGAGCTCAAAAGCTGAGGCCGTCACAACTGACAGTGTAAGAGTCTAAGTACAGCTAATATACATATGGTCCTAAAATGGAAAATTATAATTTAGAAAGCTGCAAAATCTACTGTTGATCTTGTTCTGTGTCCATACAACTGTCTAACACGGGTTTTGTCGGTGACCTTGTACATGATATGCCAATGTTACTGCACGTGTAGGCCGTTTATCCCTGCCATGGAGAAGTTGTGGGTGGCTTCAGAGGACAGTTACACATTTTGTATGATATAATTATTATACAGTGCTATACAAATCTCGTTCAGGTGAGGGTGAAGCTGACTGAGGGGTTTTGTCGGCAGCCTTGTACATGATACGACAATGTTACTGCAGATGTAGGCCTTTTATTTCCACCATTTTATTAAATAATTCATTTTTATGAGCTTTAAATATTCTATATTATTATTACTTAGGGCTAGATAATCTATTTTGTTTGTTTATTCTCCAGTATAAACATCTCAGCCTATGTAGCACCTATGTACACAAAGCTTTCCAGTTAGACAGAGCAGTATTCTGAAGATATGTTCAGAGGGATTTGTTAATAAATCATAAATAACAAATAAATCATTCATTATCTGATTTATGTGACATCATAATCAAATTTATATGCCAAGGCTATGGACAGTATATTTTGATATCTCAGGTAATGAAGATAAGCAGAAGCAGATATCCTGAAATCCCTTTTGTATTTTTTTCATCTTGTGTGTAAACAGAAAGAAAAAAGAACTTTGCTCATGGCTTTATCATATGTTCAGATATATCTACCAAAAATATATGCAACAGTATTGAGATAATGTCTATATAGCATAATTTAAAATGCAAATTTCAATACTTGCAATACATTTATTTATATACTTGTGTAAGTAGTCGACTGAGAAAGTTTCATGGTGATATCTATTATTTTAAAATTTTACCCTATTCAACAGTAGCCTAAACACTGAATTACTTTTTGCTGCTGAAATCCTCCCTAATGAGACCAGGAAGTGGGTGGTAACTAACCATATTTGGAATATGTGTGTGTGAAGCAATGGGTGCAATACCACTCTCAACCTTCAGGCGTGCTGGTGAGCACACCATTCACACACACACACTAACTGAAAAGCATGTATTATGGGCCGATGCTAAAAATCACATAGGCACCTTTAGAATGACTTCAGCATTCATTTAAAAAGGTTTCCTTTATGGGGACCCGATTTTTCGTCCCCATACCGCACTGGTCCCCATGACGTGACTGTGTAAACAAATTTTTGTCCCCACAACGTGATGAATACCAG
>NW_022604657.1:0-24985 GCF_008692095.1 Etheostoma spectabile | reverse complement strand
ACTGAGGTCACAGAAATGCCATGATAGGAGCCTGTGGCTGTTTAACGTCATCTCAAAGCTAAATATCTCAGTGGTTGGCCAGCTTTACTTTAGTTCCAGTTGGTGAGGAATTATTGTACAGGTATGTTTTGACTTACCATTTGAATGAGTGACTGACTCAACATCCTTTAGCTCTGGTTACCTTTGACTCCCCACATTATTCACGGGCCACAAACAATCTGCTGTTGCTGAGGCTTGAGTTTTAAAACCAGTTTTTGGGATTTGAGGAAAAAAGTACTATGTGCAGCAGCTAGTATAGACATTGCACAAGATCGCAAGCTGCAATTAGGTACTTAGGGCTTATGAAAGCAAACTTTAATCACAAATTAATGTTTCAGTATGATAAAATCACATTAACTCAGCTTCTTGACAGTCAACAATTTAATGTTTTACCAAGACCAGTTGTCATGTAAGCTCTCTTTACAATCACCCTTGGATACACATTTTAAGACACCAAATTCTCACACAGGAGAATGTATATTTAGAGTTTCCTATAAATTTAGAACAAGATCAAATTCATTTTTAAAGGTCTCAGGTGGGACTGCATTGCATGTCCCTAAGCCAGAGTATGCATGTGAGGGGAGCGTGACACCTAAACCACAGCGTACCCCTCCCCTTGTCATTTCAGAGAATAGTTCATCTTGTTTTTAATGATCATTAAGCACGCTTCCAGATGTTGGGAGGTAAATTCATCCTCACACAGTCCCCTGTGCTCTGTAGCAGCAAACAAGAGTACTGGAGTGGAGAGGAATCCAGAAAAACATGGCAAAGCACTGCTGCCTGCATCGGTACTCCATAGGAATTCCAAACAGTGCTCAATTTCTACATTTTAAAGCATACGGAAGTCTTTAATATGCTTTCTTTAATGTTTAAAAAAAGAAGAAGTTGCAAACCACGGGCAATCATGAATATGAGGCTCACAGCTGGAGTTCATGTTCTGAAACGTGAGTTGGAGTGTATTGTTACATCCCTAAATAACACATTATTTCCCAAACAAGTGCAATCTAAAGTAGATTACACCCTAGGATGTTTAAAAAACTGCA
Organism: Etheostoma spectabile; assembly: GCF_008692095.1. Lineage (NCBI taxonomy): Eukaryota > Metazoa > Chordata > Actinopteri > Perciformes > Percidae > Etheostoma > Etheostoma spectabile. The sequence goes on along the minus strand of NW_022604657.1, from coordinate 23,903 downwards.
TCATGATTAGTTCTCTATCTCAACCGTTTGTAATCTTTACACATTTATGTTAATTTTTAACCGATTTTGTTAACCTGTGTGTTGTCTTCCATTGAAATTGAAAATCAACACTTATTTGACGCATTTTATCGATGTTTTATTTTTTATTTTACGTTTTGTCCCTTCTTTTCAAACGTTTTTTCAATGTTTGTCACTTTTTTTGACATTTTCAACACTACGTACACCAACTTATTAACTTTAGTTTTACAGTTATTTGGGGAATTAATGGTCAATAAACCTCATTTATAGGAAATGATACCTATGTTTGAGTTGAATAAGGATAATTTAGACTAAAATCACAGATTGGAAAATGTCAACTTTTACTCAATACTATTTCAAAACCACTTCAATTTCTTTGTTTTTAAATGCTATAAAATGAAATAAGACACACCCCAAAATTAATAAAAGTAGAGATTTGTACTTGCCAAAGAGAGTTGTGTGGAATCAATCATGTTATGTTGTGTAATTACAATTGGGTAGTTATGGTATATAACTATTATACATGTACTAATGTTAAAAGAACATTGATATAGGAAAATGGTCAATTTTGACCCGAGGGACAACAGAGGGTTAAGGTAGAGGTTCTGACCCAGAACACAGAGAAAACATACACAGACACAGAGTAACATTCAAAAACCTTTTAATGTAACTTCTGTACTTATAGCAGCCAAGGACAGAAAACACAAGGTAGGCTGACTCCGAGCTGGATAGGGGCCGAGGAGGGCAGGCAGTGCTGGATCCAAACTTTCTTTCTGGAATCCCAGCGGGAAGGTAGGAAGGCTTGAGCGTGATGAGCCCCGGCAACAGGTCTGGAGGAGTAGGTCTGGACAGGGAAAACAGGACGTTAACAAAAGCACCAGGAATATAACACTAAGACTAAAATGGCACAAAGTTCAACTGGAAGCCAAGTTCCCACTGGTAGGTGCAACGATCTGGCGCCGGTGGTGAGTTGCTCCAAACTTTACTTTAGGTTCTCCTGAACCGAGGGAACAGCCAGTTCCCCTCCTGAGCAGAAACAAGGGGGGGGGGGGGTGTTGGTATCCCAGGGCGACCTCAAAAGGTGAGAAGCCAGCGGTGGAGGTGGTCAGAGAGTTGTGGGCGTACTCTATCCACGGCAGATGTTGGTCCAGGAGGACGGACGCTGAGCAGACACACAACGAAGGGATCTCCTAGGTCCTGGTTGGCTCTCTCAGTCCGACCCATGGATTGGGGATGGCACCCTAGATGGATAGAAGATAGATAGATAGATAGATAGATAGATGATAGATAGATAGATAGATACATAGATAGACAGATAGATAATCAAACAACAGAAAGATAGATATATAGATAGATAGATAGATAAACAAAGATAGATAGATAGATAAAACAGATAGATAGATAGATAATAGATAGAGAGATAGATAGAAAGATAGATAGATAGATAGACTTTACTTTAGTCATCCCAAAGGAAATTTTAGGCATACAGTAGCAAGACAACCATGACACCATAAACACGTATACACACTTATATCACACACACCTAAGAATGAAAATAAAAATTAAAAATTAAAAATCACTCACAGAAATGCAATGACTGAGGACAGAATTACAGATGCACCCAAAGCAGTACAAAAACTTTCCAGAAACGAGAAGTAAACTGTGGGCCTCCATCAGACACAATGTCCACAGGTATTCCATGGGGACGGAAGACATGTTGGACTGGTCTGTATGTCAAACAAAATAAATGAACCTGCTGAAGAACAGGGCCCACCTGGCTTGACGTGAGTTGAGTCTTTTGGTGGATTGGATGAATGCCAAGTTTTTATGGTGGGTCCAGACCAGCAGCTCTCGGTTTCCAACGTTGGAGTTTTTTCTGCGGGAGACAATTTGTTGGAAAGAGGGCACAAGGGTGAAGCTTCTGGTCTGTGGGGGAGCGTTGGGAAAGGACGGCTCCCACCCCCCAGTCAGAAGCATCCACCTCCACAATAAACTGCAGAGCGAGGTCAGGATGTATTAATACAGGGGAGGTAGAAAACAGCTCCTTAACCCTCATGTTGTCCTAGAGTCAAATTAACCCGTTTTCAAAAAAATTTTAACATCAGAAATATGGGAAAAAATGTTGAAAAAGTGACAAAACATCAACAAAAGGACATAGACATTGGGGACAAAAAAATGATAAAAATGAAAAAAGCAAAACACGTAAAACTTTTTATTTTGAAAAGCAACCAAAAATTGAGATAGGGACAACGAAAGGGTTTTTTCATGTTGAGGGAACGACAACACGAGGGTTAATCACATAAACAGCCCGTTCAGCTTCAGGGGAACAGTGGAAAGGGGTTTTGGGGGACGTGAGTCTAGTGAGGGGAGCCAGCCCCCCCCCCGACTAAAACAGTTACTGAAGTCAGTTCTCAACTTAAAAATCAGCAGAAGTTAACCCAGTCGTTTGTTGATCAGAGCATACAGCCTCAGCCCCCACCAACGCTCTCCCTCCAAGCAACCCCACTGCGTGATGTACCTTAGAAGCCTCCGTGGAGGACGACAGTGGTCTCTGTTGAAAAATGAGTCCGCGCTGTAGACATTATGTCCGAGGAGACAGCTTGAGGGACTGGAAGCTGAGGATCAGAGACAGGTGATGAACTGACGACAGACGTATCAGTAACTTGAGAGGTTAGCTGGGAGACCTGACTTAGCAGTTGGTGGGGGTGGGTGAAAAACATCAACACAGCATAGCATCACGATATTTTCAGTGGCAATACTGTATGTATTATATATTATTTATTATATATGTGTTGGTGAGTTTGTCCCATTTTGCAGCAATAAAATTGAAGTGATATGTACAAACAGAGAAATGTTTCTTTTTACATAAAACAGATGTTGACAATGTTTCCTTTTGGGAACGTCATTTGAAATTGGGAAAAATTTGAAGTTGGAGAAAAGATTATAAATTTGATCGCAGAATATTGCAATTTTTTTTAAATCGCACTAATATGGTATTGTGATGATACGGTAGAGGGAGGCGTCTGGTGATTCCCACACCTAGCAGTTGGTGGGTGTGATCCATTACAGTACGAATTAGCTGGTCACGTTGCCCCAACAAAGCCCCATTGAAACCTTTTAATGTAACTTCTGTACTTACAGCAGCCAAGGACAGAAAACACAAGGTAGGCTGACTCCGAGCTGGATAGGGGCCGAGGAGGGCAGGCAGTGCTGGATCCAAACTTTCTTTCTGGAATCCCAGCGGGAAGGTAGGAAGGCTTGAGGATGATGAGCCACGGCAACAGGTCTGGAGGAGTAGGTCTGGACAGGGAAAACAGGACGTTAACAAAAGCACCACCTTTTGCTGTTTATGTATTGTATGTAACCCTAACCCTGACCAAAAAAAAGTTAAAAGGGGGGGAACATTGAGTCGAGACTGTAGTTTCCAAGTAGTTAAGCCAAGTTACCTCACTGGTAGGTGCATCCATCTGGAGCCGGGGGGGAGCTTCACCCAGGAATAAATACTGTAGAGTTGGTGAGTGGAATAACCAGCAGCTGTGCAGAGAGGTAGATCGACCGGCCGTACACACATACACACACACAGACACAGTGGGGGGGAAAGGGGAGAGACACACACAGGAAGACAACGGCTGCCCACATAACACACATAACATAACGCATTGGGCTATAACATGTCTGGCACAAAGCCTCAATAAAACTTGATATAATCAAACATTCACCAATGCTATTTAGTAGCTTTTGGTACATTTTGGAATGTAAAATACATTTTTAGGCTTACTTTACATCAAATATAGTCAAAATGGGGTGGTCAAAAATATTAGCCCCCATGTGAACTTTTGCTTTCAAAATAAAGCTAATTAACCAATCAGCTTTAAAAAAAACACCTGTGCAGTCAATTGGCTTCCTAACAACACCTGAGCATTTAATCAGGGTAAAAGGATTCCAATGAACAGGGCACTTGAACACATCATTAAGAGGCTACTGAAAACTACTACTACGACTACATATACTCACCATGCCAAAGACAAAGGAAATCAGTCTTGAGCTCAGAAGGAAGAGAGTGGAGGCTGATGATAAGGGGGAAGGCTATCCCGCCATTTCCAAGCATTTGGAAATGGCGGGATAGCCATTCCTGTACGTTGCAAGTACAAGGAGACAAATTCTGTAAGAAACAAACCTGGGCGTGGTCGTAAGCACACGCAAGAACTCTGGAGAGGAAAATAGTCCGAGATGTCAGCAAGATGATTGTTGCTGACCTGGCCTCTCCTGGAGTTGATGTTTCAAGGAACACAGACGTGAGGGCTCTTCATCGTGGTGGGCTTCAGGGCCCTCGTCCCAGAAGAACCCCTTTACTCAAAGAGCGGCACATCACAGCCAGACTGAGGTTTGCCAGTGAACATTTGAAAGGTAAAGATGAGTTTTGGAAGTCTGCACTTGGGTCTGATGAGACTAAACTGGAACTGGTTGGACACATGGATGTTGCTCATGTTTGGCGAAGAAAGGCAGAGGCCTTCAACCCTAAGAACACGGTTTCCACAGTTAAACATGGTGGGGGGAGCATCATGCTGTGGGGCTGTTTTGCAGCCTAAGACACAGGGAGCCTTGTTCGGGTGCATGGCATCATGGAAAAGGAAAATTATGTTGACATTTTGACAGATGATATGCAAAAATATGTGGTCTTTCCTTAGGTCGTCGCTGGGTCTTCCACCAAGACAATGACCCAGAGCATACATCGAAATTGGTCCAACAGTTCCTGAATGATACCAAAACCAAGGTCCTGGAGTGGCCCACCCAGAGCCCAGACCTCAATCCTGTTGAGAATCTGTGGCGGGGGCTCAAAGGGAATGTCCATGCTCAGAAACCACGCAATTTAGACCAGTTGGAACAATTTGCGATAGAAGAACGGGCCAAAATCCCTCAGGAGACCTGAGCCATCCTAGTAAAGAACTACTCTAAGAGCTTGTTGTCAGATGTGGCACAGAAAGGGTACACTATTAATATAATATTAGCCCCCAGGCCATTAATATAATATATTAATGACCTGGGGGCTAACAATTTTGCCCTTTCTTGTTTTAACTCAATAAAATATCCCAATCAAACTTAGTGGACATTTTGTCTTTGTTATGTTGAAAACAAATACACTATAAACACTCGATGTTAATGGTCATTTCCATGGAGAAATCAAGAGATTTGTATAATTTCATAAGGGGGCTAATCATTTTGTAATTGAATTAAAGCATCTAGGGTGTTATCAGGTGGTTGGGAGGATATTTGATGGTGGTTGCTAATGTGTAAATAGAATTTTTAACTTTTCTTTACTTCAGTTTTGTCAAATCTCTTTCTATTTGGTGCCATTTTTCTGATTGCTCTCCTTTTCTCTTAAATGCTATATAATTTAAATCTACGCCTGTCTGTCGTTGGCCTTTTTGGGTTGTTGCATAACTCTGAGATTTTCTCCATCTTCAAAACCTTTTCTTCCTTCCTCTTTGCCTTCAGTCTTTGCTTCCTCACTTCCCTCTCCACCTTAAATTCTTGTCTGCGTTTGTACACAACCAGCTCCGTCCTTCGGTCAAGCAGTCGTTCTTTTTCCGCCATTTTCTTGGAATTACTGAGGTGACCTGTAAACAACAGAATATGAAAGGTTAAGTGTGGAGTCCAGTTGTACACTCGCACCCTTCCCAAAAAAAAAAACAGTCAACAGATTTGTTTTGTTGCAAGTTGTTAAAAATACATTATCTTAAGTTAGATAAGAACTATCTTAGCTTAACTGAGTTTTACAACTTTAAACTCATTGTTATAATGACAAGAAGCTGCTAACCTGGCTCTCTCCAAAACTCCACAACACACAGAGCAACACCTCTAATGAACACACTGTAACTTGTGTGTTTCATCCGGACATTTCAATGTAATGTAATATCACACAGTAGCCTATATTAGTCACATGGGCTGCTTCTCCGACTACATTTGCTTTCCATGAATTTAGTGAGTAGTAAGTTAAATTTCAGGACTTTAAATAAAGGACCTTTACTTGTAATGGAGTTGTTTTTACATAGTGGAGTTGGAACTTTTACTAGTTAAAAAATTAAATATTTGTTCCACCACTGGTCTACTGTGACTGTTTATCTAAAAAGAGACTATACATATAACTGTATGTCATGTTATGTAACAAAATGTAAGTTTGCTTTCTTACCGTGACGCAGGAGGTTGCGCTCATCCTCGACGGTTGACTGGATTTCTCTAGCGATGCCGTCTATCTTGCGGTGGAGCCACCAAAGGTAAATCCTTGAGAGCAGACCAAAGGTTTTCCTCTCCTCCTCCTGGTCGAGAGACGAAGAGCTCTCACTCCTCCATGCCTGAAGCCGCATTGGAGCAAAAGGCTTGACTTCATCAGATGAAGAAGGGCTCTCAGCCCTTTTTTCTTGCTCCCTCCTCGTGGTAGAAGGCTGGTCTTCAGAAGATGAAGACAAAGAACTCTCACTCCTCCATGCCTGAAGCCGCATTGGAGCAAAAGGCTTGACTTCATCAGATGAAGAAGGGTTCTCAGCCCTTTTTTCTTGCTCCCTCCTTGTGGTAGAAGGCTGGTCGTCTTCAGAAGATGAAGACAAAGAACTCTCACTCCTCCATGCTTGTCTCCGCATTGGAGTAACAGCCTTGACTTCATCAGAAGGGAAAAATCTCACAGCCCTTAATAGTTGGTGCCTGGTGGTAGAGGCCTTGTTCTCTGCACAAGACAAAGGGCCCTCACCCTTTTGCCTGTGCTCCTTCACGGTGGTAGAAGGGTTGGTGCCAACGAAGAACAAAGAGGTCACATCCCTCCGTTCTTGCTGCCTGGTGGTAGAGGGCGGGTTCTCTGCACAAGACAAAGGGCCCTCACCCCAATGCCTGTGCCCCTTCATGGTGGCAGAAGGGTTGGTGCCTCCACTAGACAAAGGGCCCTCACCCCTTCGTCCGTGCTCCCTCAAGGTGGTGGGAGGGTTGAGGTCTTCAGGAGACAAAGGTCTCTCACACGTTTGTTTGGACTTCTTCGAAGAAGAGTACATACCTCCTGAAGGCCGAGGTCTTGCAAATGATTTCGGTCCAGAATTGGATCTAAGCATTTTCTTAATGAATCGTTTGTATACTGACGTATTGAAACTGCAAGTACAAACACACAAACACACACAGCAATTACTTCACTGATAATCACATTATTGTTTCAAGCAGCACACTAAGCAAGTTATTTCACTTCACTAAACCGTCTAACTGAACTCTAATAAACTGAGAAATATGTATCTGGTCACACATCATTATTGCACTGTGCTTGATAACAAAAATTAAAAGGTCACTTATAATCATAAGACGACAGTATAATGTACTTTAAAATAAATCAGTCAAGTATTAATGAATTATAGACACAAACAGTGGTAGTCATAAGTTTATGAACCCATTCTAAAGTTGACTAAATAGAGGAGTAAAAAGACATCTTTTGGAAATTGATCTTGATGTCTTAATTAAAAATAAAATGAAAAATCCAGCCTTTAGGCACGCCAATTTTCTTTGTGAATGTCTAATGTATAATAAATAAATGTTCCTTAAAATACAGGGGGCATAAGTAAGTACACACTTATGTTAATTTCCCATAGAGGCAGATAGATATTTTGGACTTTGAAATTAAATAACCCCACATCATCATAGCCTTCACCATACATAGAAAAACTTTATGAGGATGCATAGTATCCTGATCCATGAAATAACCGGCCATTAAAAATAAAAATGTGCCTGCCTCTATGGGAATTTAATATAAGGGGGTGTATACTTAGGCCCCTGTATTTTATAGAAGAACATTGATTTATTCACAATACATTATTCATTCACAAAGGAAATGGGTGTCATTAAGATCAATTTCCAAAAGATGATTCTTCATTCCTCTTTTTAGTCAACTTTAGCATGGCTTCATAAACGTATGAGCACCACTGTCTACAGTACATCCATTCATCGACATACAATAGCTGCAACTGGTAGGCTGCAGTGACGGACTGGGATCAAAAAACGGCCCTGGCAACACTTCTTTCTTTGTTTTCTCTCTCTTTTTCTCTTTTTCTCCCCCCCCCCTCCCCCTCTTGGTGGTGGTCGGTGATAATTAATATTAATAATGGATTCGGCGCTTATAAAACATCTTGAAACTATCATAGACTTCTATTGAACACGGGCACATGGACTGTAAACATTTCCATGGGAACAGCGAATTATTGGACCAATCAAAGACGTCGTTGTTACGCTTAGAATTGTGGGTAGTGTATATAAATTTAATAACTTTTTGAAAAATAACAACACAAATTATTGTCATTATTTCATTATTAATATTATATATATTAGTTTCAGAGGGCCAGTCCGACACTGGGCTAATGATAATATTAAAATATATTTCTATTAGTAATACAAAATAATAAAATCACTACAATTAAAGCAGCGTTTTCTACGACTAGCTCAAATACACCTTCACTGTAACACGACAAGACATTTCTGTTTTAGATCAACAACCCATCAGAGATCAGTTGCTAAAAAAAGGTTTTATTTATTTGACAGAGGAAAGTTAATGTACTTGTTCCCCACACAATGAGGCTCTACTAAACAGAACAAGTTGAGTAGAACAAGAAGTTTTAGCTCAGCTGTAACGTGCGACTTACCTCTGCAAAAGATTTGTAGAAGGAAGTCTGTTCCACTGTAGCTTAGACAACCATGGTCTGTTGTTATGTTTTGGATTTTAAATAAAAACATATCAAACTACGTTTACGTCTTATTACGTCTAGTTACGTCTAGTCGCGTATTACGCGTTCTGATTGGACCTCCGTATGAGCATAGACAACCAATTAGAAACGTATGATTCGCCGATCGCAGACAACCAATCACACGCCGACATTCAAAGCTGAACGTGCCGCTGAGGTCGACCGAGGTGGCTAGTGACGTAGCCTACAGTATTTCTGGTAAGTCTAAATGAAATATTTTAGTATAACACTCACTGCTTATATTTTTACTAAGCCTGAACTAATGTATTCTTTATCACACTCACTGTTTAAGTACTGCCCAGTTGTTTTTTTGATGGTTTGCGAAAGCGAGCTAGCTAATGGTATCAGCTCAAGCTAGCTATAGCTAAGTTAAGTAGCTAGCTCGTCGACTCGTTGACAGGTAACGTTAGCTTAAAGTTAAAGTTACCGCTGAGTCATTATCAATGATATGTTAAATTGTATTTGTTGTGTACCCACTACGGTATATTGTTAATAGCGTACGCCGGTTACCTCAAGGCTACTGCTAACGTTAGTTAAATGTCAGTGTCTTGGTCAAATCTCCGTCCTCGGCCTACGTTAACGTAACTAGGAGGCCTTTTAAATTAGATTGTATTTGTTAGCTAGATAAACACTAACGTTACGACAATATTTATAAAGAATAACGTTACAGTATATAATATATACTAATAATATATAATATACACACACACACAGTTACATGTGAAAGAAAAAGATAGCAAAAAAATTATTTTTGCGAGTTTAACAAAGTATTTCAAGAGAGAGATTTTTTTTGGTACTGGTATGAAAACGTTTTCTCTCAAACTTTTTTTCTCTCAGATCTTTTCTTCTTCTTTCTTGTAATAAAGTAACAATTCTAGCTTCATATCACAACACTATTTACTAAACTTGGCTAGTGGCCCAGGACGTCTTCCCCTCCCTCTCTCTCCAGATACTGTAAATGTTGCCTTCAGATGGCTGTAAAGACAGTGAATAATAATAATAATAATATTAATAATAATAATAAAGACAGTCCCCAGACTGAAAGAATCCGTCATTGTAGTACTGTCATGACAAACAAAGCCTAGTCAGCCTAGTTGTCATTAAATTCCATAACTTCTGGTTATAAAATCATGAAGAATAAAGTTATTGTTGCTGTAACAAAGCATTAACTTTTTACATATTACTAACCTAATTCATGTTTCTGTTGGTGCCATAACAGCATGTGCCATCTCATGAATACATTGAATCAGATAAAAATGATCAGATAGACAAGTTTTACTGTCAAGTTTTTGGACAAAGGATTTTTAACTGATTATGAGATATGGCGTACAAACTTTACCAGAGGGAAATGGGCTGAAAAGTGGATCAAATGTCAACTTCAGACGTTATCTGTCCTCTACCTCAAAGTTATCTTCATCTGAAGAATCAGGGTTAAGCAGTAGTCATCCTGCTCTGATCACTGACCTTTTGTACTCTAACATGCATTGTTATATTAGAAACTGAATATAGAATAATAAATAATTTTAAAATACTAATGTTGTGCTGTTACTGTGTCTAAGTGCATTTCAGTATCTATAAGTGAAGATGGCCACCCCAGTAATCCGCATCGTCAACCCAGAGGCCCCTGCCCACCGTCAACAGGCCGTACTGATGGAGACTAAAGAGGCCCGTTGCTATCGTGAGAAAAAGATGGTCTTCCCTAAACCTCCAGAGGAGCTGCTCTTCCAGGACAGCGCCCTGACACATGCAGAGAAGCTCCTTCCAGTAGAGGGCATCCCTGCACCGCCGCATCAGCTGTGCCTGAAACAGCTGGTAGGCCCTTTTATGACACAGCACCCTTCCACTGGCTTGTTGCAAATGATGTGGGATACAGGAAGTAGTAAGCTCATTATATTCAATACCATTGTTGGCTGTGCATTTTTCTGATTGCATGTTTAAAAATAAATATCTGTTTACACTTTATTCAGTCTTTATTATTTATTTATGCAAATGTTATATTTCATCGTTTTAATTGCAGTTCGGCTCATGATGATGGTATTAAGTTATAAGTATGGTATAAGTACCATATTAATCCACAAAATACTATTGATTCTACTCTTCAACTACCATTTTTTTATGTACTTATCACATAAATTGCACTTTTTGTAATTTTTTATAATTGTAAGTCAATCAGATATGTCAATATTAAGTTAATGAAGCACATGTATGACATGTGCTTGCTGAAAACTGAAGATATATATCTTAAAATATTACTTAAGAACTACTTTTTCTTTTGAGATCAAACTGAGTTCCAGCATGCTAGCAACGGACCACATCACCACTCTATCCTTACTCTAGCTGCACAGTGTGGTTCATACGTGTTTACAGGGAGGGAACCATGGGAAATCTCTCATTTCTGCAATGTTCACACACTACACACAAGTGAGCACAACATCAGTTAATTACACATACCTGTGTGTGTGTGTGTGTGTGTGTGTGTGTGTGTGTGTGTGTGTGTGTATGTACACTGTTTATGTATGTATATGCATACTGTTTATGTATGTGTGTATATATATATATATATATGTGTGTGTATATATGTGTATATGTATATGTGTGTATGTATGTATATATATATGTGTATATATATATGTATAATATATATATATATATATATATATACTTTATACAGATGTTATGCCCACTCGTTTGTGTATATGTGTGTGTGTGTGTGTGTGTGTGGAGTGATTTGAAATTGTATTGTCTGTTATCTACCTATCCATATAGATAGAGAGTATCCTAGGTCACACAGGGGCAAATAGCTGTCAAAGCATTTGATTTACTACCAATGTACTCTTCTGCTACACCTTCAACCTACTTTTGAAAACATTTAAAGACCAGCTCCACTAGACCAAGATCAGTGTGTAGCAACAAGTTCCAAGTCCCAGGAGCAGCATACATAGAAGCCTTTCTTCTGCATTTCAAGATGGACGTTGAGGACATAGAGATAGAGTAAGTCTTGTGAATATGTCCCAAGAGTGGAGACAGGAGCCTCCGCATTTTTCAGTTGGATAAATGTAAACAGATATGAAGGAAGTATGATTTACAGTGGCTTGAATAAGTTTACACACCCCATGCTAAAGTTGATTAAAAAGAGGAATGAAAAAACATCTTTTGGAAATTGATCTTAATGCCCTAATTCAAACAATTTAGGAAAATCCAACCTTTTAAGGACACCCATAAAGTTCCATTGGCCTTTAGAATTAAAATAGCTCCCCCCCCCCACATCATTACATACCCTTCACCATACCTAGAGATTGGCATGGTTTTATGTCAGTTAGCTTAATAGCTGGTCTGATTTGCATTGAGATATGATCTTATGAAAAGTTCCATATGCCTATCTCTAGTTAGGGTGAAGGATATGTGATGATGTGTGTGGGAAATTTTAATTTCAAAGGCCAAGGAACTTTATCAGGATGCATAGTATCCTGGATCCATGAACTGGCCTTTAATAATAAAAATATGCATAGGGGACATAGGTGGGTGAATACTTGTGCCCCCTGTATTTTGAGGAAGAACATTTATTTATTTACAATACATTATTCATTCACAAAGAAATCTGGTGGCCTTGAAAGGTTGGATTTTCCAAGTTTTTTAAATTAAGGCATTAAGATCAATTTCCAAAAGATGTTTTTTTATTCCTCTTTTTAAACAACTTTAACATGGAGTGTAAACTTATTATTCCAGGTGCCCTTGAGCATGACACCCCCCACCGCTCAGGGCGCTGGTCCAGCTGGCAGCCCACTCACTCTGACATCTCTCCATTTGTGCATGAATAGGTACTGAGCATGTGTGTGTATTTCAGGCCTGTGTGTAGCGATTACTAACAAACAGAGTGTAAATTGTAATTTCCCTACCGGGGATCAATAAACAATGTAAATTATAAAACTAGAACATTTTTAATTTTAACAGTGTGCCTACTACTTGGTGCACATACTGACAGCAATAAAACTTAATAAAAAGTAATAAAAGTGTTAACCCTTCAGAGATAGAACATTTTAAAACCTATTTAAGACCTTTCTGTTTACCAGAAACAGCTATGAAGGAGCTAGCGCTAAACCAAGCAGAGTCCATTTAAGAAAAACAGTACTTTTAGCATGTATACACCCAACATATTTTCATATGTAAATTGGTAAAGTATGTGTTTATTTCAACCAACACTAGAGTTGTCATGGTTGGAAAAGTCTACAGAAGATCAAAAACGTCTTTTCATAGTTTTATTTGGTTTCTGTTGAGTCTGAATGAAGTGTGCTTTTCGATGCTAAAATGACTATTTATTTACATGGAGTCTGGTGGGTTTAGCGATGCGAGCCGTAGCAAAATATATATAAATAAATTACCCCAGTTGTGCTCAAGTTTAAAATACATACAGTATTGTTTCAATGGTGAAGTGTTAAGTGTCTTTTCCCTTCAGAGATAGATGACATATTTAAGACATTTCTGTTTCCCAAGAACAGCTACGACGTAGCTATCAATAAAAAACGAACCAGAGTCCTCAAAAGCTACATACTCCGAAATGGCACCAGGGCTGGATTTTGGGAAAGAGACTTGAGATACAGTATTAGGGGACCACTAAGGTCTATATAAAAGAGACTTCAGATACAGTATTAGGGGACCACTAAGGTCTATACAACAAAAGACTTCAGATACAGTATTAGGGGACCACTAAGGTCTATACAACAAAAGACTTCAGATACAGTATTAGGGGACCACTAGGGTCTATATAAAAGATACTTCAGAAACAGTATTAGGGGACCACTAAGGTCTATATAAAAGAGACTTTAGATACAGTAGTAGGGGTCCACTAAGAGACTTCCATTCCTTTTTGAATGGGCAAACAAGTCTGACACCATGAATATCTTTGAGAAAAGACTATCCCACGGTATGCACTGTTATTCTTATTTGAAGTATCGGCTGAAGATTGCAAAGAAACAGGGAATGGATGCCTGCATTAATCCATCATGCAGGCTTCAATAGAAATGAATGGGAGACTGAGCAAATGTTTGTAGGACTGAAGTGTGATTTGACCAGATCTTTAAACTCAATGACTTGTATATGTTGAAGTCTCATTTTAACACAAGTTTACATGCCTGACACGTTGAGCCTGACATTTGTCTTCTACATCATTAGAATCCACCATTGGGGTTGGTATTATACTGGGTAGAGTATATGTAACAATGCCAATTATCTATACTTTTCCTTATCAAAAGTTTTGGTGAGAACACCAATCCACTTAGTAAATCCCTAGTGACCTGTCAAAAAAAGGGATTCTAAATTTGTCTAAACCTTTACTTACAACGGACAGGAACTGAGGTCACAGAAATGCCATGATAAGGAGGCTGTGGCTGTTAACGTCATCTCAAAGCTAAATATCTCAGTGGTTGGCCAGCTTTACTTTAGTTCCAGTTGGGTGAGGGAATTATTGTACAGGTATGTTTTGACTCACCATTTGAATTGAGTGACTGACTCAACATCCTTTAGCTCTGGTACCTTTGACTCCCACATTATTCACGGGCCACAAACAATCTGCTGTTGCTGAGGCTTGAGTTTTAAAACCAGTTTTTGGGATTTGGAGGAAAAAGTAAATTATGTGCAGCAGCTAGTTATAGACATTGCACAAGATCGCAAGCTGCATTTAGGTACTTATGGCTTATGAAAGCAAACTTTAATCACAAATTAATGTTTCAGTATGATAAAATCACATTAACTCAGCTTCTTGACAGTCAACAATTTAATGTTTTACCAAGACCAGTTGTCATGTAAGCTCTCTTTACAATCACCCTTGGATACACATTTTAAGACACCAAATTCTCACAGGAGAATGTATATTTAGAGTTTCCTATAAATTTAGAACAAGATCAAATTCATTTTTAAAGGTCTCAGGTGGGACTGCATTGCATGTCCCTAAGCCAGAGTATGCATGTGAGGGGAGCGTGACACCTAAACCACAGCGTACCCCTCCCCTTGTCATTTCAGAGAATAGTTCATCTTGTTTTTAATGATCATTAAGCACGCTTCCAGATGTTGGGAGGTAAATTCATCCTCACACAGTCCCCTGTGCTCTGTAGCAGCAAACAAGAGTACTGGAGTGGAGAGGAATCCAGAAAAACATGGCAAAGCACTGCTGCCTGCATCGTTACTCCATAGGAATTCCAAACAGTGCTCAATTTCTACATTTTAAAGCATACGGAAGTCTTTAATATGCTTTCTTTAATGTTTAAAAAAAGAAGAAGTTGCAAACCACGGGCAATCATGAATATGAGGCTCACAGCTGGAGTTACATGTTCTGAAACGTGAGTTGAGTGTATTGTTACATCCCTAAATAACACATTATTTCCCAAACAAGTGCAATCTAAAGTAGATTACACCCTAGGATGTTTAAAAACTGCATCATGATTAGTTCTCTATCTCAACCGTTTGTAATCTTTACACATTTATGTTAATTTTTAACCGATTTTGTTAACCTGTGTGTTGTCTTCCCATTGAAATTGAAAATCAACACTTATGTTGACGCATTTTATCGATGTTTTTATTTTTTATTTTACGTTTTTGTCCCTTCTTTTCAACGCTTTTTTTCAATGTTTGTCACTTTTTTTTGACATTTTCAACACTACGTACACCAACTTATTAACTTTAGTTTTACAGTTATTTGGGGAATTAATGGTCAATAAACCTCATTTATAGGAAATGATACCTAATGTTTGAGTTGAATAAGGAATAATTTAGACTAAAATCACAGATTGGAAAATGTCAACTTTTACTCAATACTATTTCAAAACCACTTCAATTTTCTTTGTTTTTTAAATGCTATAAAATGAAATAAGACACCCCAAAATTAATAAAAGTAGAGATTTGTACTTGCCAAAGAGAGTTGTGTGGAATCAATCATGTTATTTTGTGTAATTACAATTGGGTAGTTATAGGATATATAACTATATATACATGTACTAATGTTAAAAAGAACATTGATATAGGAAAATTGGTCAATTTGACCCGAGGACAACATGAGGGTTAAGGTAGAGGTTCTGACCCAGAACACAGAGAAACATACACGGACACAGAGTAACAATTCAAAAACCTTTTAATGTAACTTCTGTACTTATAGCAGCCAAGGACAGAAAACACAAGGTAGGCTGACTCCGAGCTGGATAGGGGCCGAGGAGGGCAGGCAGTGCTGGATCCAAACTTTCTTTCTGGAATCCCAGCGGGAAGGTAGGAAGGCTTGAGCGTGATGAGCCACGGCAACAGGTCTGGAGGAGTAGGTCTGGACAGGGAAAACAGGACGTTAACAAAAGCACCAGGAATATAACACTAAGACTAAAATGGCACAAAGTTCAACTGGAAGCCAAGTTACCACACTGGTAGGTGCAACGATCTGGCGCCGGTGGTGAGTTGCTCCAAACTTTACTTTAGGTTCTCCTGAACCGAGGGAACAGCCAGTTCCCTCTCCTGAGCAGGAAACAAGGGGGGGGGGGGGGTGTTGGTATCCCAGGGCGACCTCAAAAGGTGAGAAGCCAGCGGTGGAGGTGGTCAGAGAGTTGTGGGCGTACTCTATCCACGGCAGATGTTGGTCCAGGAGGACGGACGCTGAGCAGACACACAACGAAGGGATGCTCCTAGGTCCTGGTTGGCTCTCTCAGTCCGACCCATGGATTGGGGATGGCACCCTAGATGGATAGATAGATAGATAGATAGATAGATAGATAGATAGGGATAGATAGATAGATAGATAGATAGACAGATAGATAGATAAACAGAAAGATAGATATATAGATAGATAGACAGATAGATAGATAAACAGAAAGATAGATATATAGATAGATAGATAGATAAACAAAGATAGATAGATAGATAGATAGAAAGATAGATAGATAGATAGATAGATAGATAGAAAGATAGATAGATAGATAGACTTTACTTTAGTCATCCCAAAGGAAATTTTAGGCATACAGTAGCAAGACAACCATGACACCATAAACACGTATACACACTTATATCACACACACCTAAGAATGAAAATAAAAATTAAAAATTAAAAATCACTCACAGAAATGCAATGACTGAGGACAGAATTACAGATGCACCCAAAGCAGTACAAAAACTTTCCAGAAACGAGAAGTAAACTGTGGGCCTCCATCAGACACAATGTCCACAGGTATTCCATGGGGACGGAAGACATGTTGGACTGGTCTGTATGTCAAACAAAATAAATGAACCTGCTGAAGAACAGGGCCCACCTGGCTTGACGTGAGTTGAGTCTTTTGGTGGATTGGATGAATGCCAAGTTTTTATGGTGGGTCCAGACCAGCAGCTCTCGGTTTCCAACGTTGGAGTTTTTTTCTGCGGGAGACAATTTGTTGGAAAGAGGGCACAAGGGTGAAGCTTCTGGTCTGTGGGGGAGCGTTGGGAAAGGACGGCTCCCACCCCCCCAGTCAGAAGCATCCACCTCCACAATAAACTGCAGAGCGAGGTCAGGATGTATTAATACAGGGGAGGTAGAAAACAGCTCCTTAACCCTCATGTTGTCCTAGAGTCAAATTTAACCCGTTTTCAAAAAAATGTTAACATCAGAAATATGGGAAAAAATGTTGAAAAAGTGACAAAACATCAACAAAAGGGACATAGACATTGGGGACAAAAAAATGATAAAAATGAAAAAAGCAAAACACGTAAAACTTTTTATTTTGAAAAGCAACCAAAAATTGAGATAGGGACAACGAAAGGGTTTTTTTCATGTTCAGGGAACGACAACACGAGGGTTAATCACATAAACAGCCCGTTCAGCTTCAGGGGAACAGTGGAAAGGGGTTTTGGGTGACGTGAGTCTAGTGAGGGGAGCCAGCCCCCCCCACCCCCCCGACTAAAACAGTTACTGAAGTCAGTTCTCAACTTAAAAATCAGCAGAAGTTAACCCAGTCGTTTGTTGATCAGAGCATACAGCCTCAGCCCCCACCAACGCTCTCCCTCCAAGCAACCCCACTGCGTGATGTACCTTAGAAGCCTCCGTGGAGGACGACAGTGGTCTCTGTTGAAAAATGAGTCCGCGCTGTAGACATCATGTCCGAGGAGACAGCTTGAGGGACTGGAAGCTGAGGATCAGAGACAGGTGATGAACTGACGACAGACGTATCAGTAACTTGAGAGGTTAGCTGGGAGACCTGACTTAGCAGTTGGTGGGGGTGGGTGAAAAACATCAACACAGCATAGCATCACGATATTTTCAGTGGCAATACTGTATGTATTATATATTATTTATTATGTATGTGTTGGTGAGTTTGTCCCATTTTGCAGCAATAAAATTGAAGTGATATGTACAAACAGAGAAATGTTTCTTTTTACATAAAACAGATGTTGACAATGTTTCCTTTTGGGAACGTCATTTGAAATTGGGAAAAATTTGAAGTTGGAGAAAAGATTATAAATTTAATCGCAGAATATTGCAATTTTTTTTTAAATCGCACTAATATGGTATTGTGATGATACGGTAGAGGGAGGCGTCTGGTGATTCCCACACCTAGCAGTTGGTGGGTGTGATCCATTACAGTACGAATTAGCTGGTCACGTTGCCCCAACAAAGCCCCATTGAAACCTTTTAATGTAACTTCTGTACTTACAGCAGCCAAGGACAGAAAACACAAGGTAGGCTGACTCCGAGCTGGATAGGGGCCGAGGAGGGCAGGCAGTGCTGGATCCAAACTTTCTTTCTGGAATCCCAGCGGGAAGGTAGGAAGGCTTGAGGATGATGAGCCACGGCAACAGGTCTGGAGGAGTAGGTCTGGACAGGGAAAACAGGCCGTTAACAAAAGCACCACCTTTTGCTGTTTATGTTGAGTACATTGAGTCGTTAGTAGTTTCCAAGTAGTTAAGCCGAGTTACCACACTGGTAGGTGCATCCATCTGGAGCCGGGGGGAGCTTCACCCAGGAATAAATACTGTAGAGTTGGTGAGTGGAATAACCAGCAGCTGTGCAGAGAGGTAGATCGACCGGCCGTACACACATACACACACACAGACACAGTGGGGGGGAAAGGGGAGAGACACACACAGGAAGACAACGGCTGCCCACATAACACACATAACATAACACATTGGGCTATAACATGTCTGGCACAAAGCCTCAATAAAACTTGATATAATCAAACATTCACCAATGCTATTTAGTAGCTTTGGTACATTTTGGAATGTAAAATACATTTTTAGGCTTACTTTACATCAAATATAGTCAAAATGGGGTGGTCAAAAATATTAGCCCCATGTGAACTTTTGCTTTCAAAATAAAGCTAATTAACCAATCAGCTTTAAAAAAAACACCTGTGCAGTCAATTGGCTTCCTAACAACACCTGAGCATTTAATCAGGGTAAAAGGATTCCAATGAACAGGGCACTTGAACACATCATTAAGAGGCTACTGAAAACTACTACTACGACTACATATACTCACCATGCCCAAGACAAAGGAAATCAGTCTTGAGCTCAGAAGGAAGAGAGTGGAGGCTGATGATAAGGGGGAAGGCTATCCCGCCATTTCCAAGCATTTGGAAATGGCGGGATAGCCATTCTGTACGTTGCAAGTACAAGGAGACAAATTCTGTAAGAAACAAACCTGGGCGTGGTCGTAAGCACACGCAAGAACTCCATCCATCCATCCATCCATCTTCATCGCTTATCGGTATCGGGTCGCGGGGGCAGCAGCTCCAGTAGGGGACCCCAAACTTCCCTTTCCCGAGCCACATCAACCAGCTCCGACTGGGGGATCCCGAGGCGTTCCCAGGCCAGGTTGGAGATATAATCTCTCCACCTAGTCCTGGGTCTTCCGAGGCCTCCTCCCAGCTGGACGTGCCTGGAACACCTCCCTAGGGAGGCGCCCAGGAGGCATCCTTACCAGATGCCCGAACCACCTCAACTGGCTCCTTTCGACGCGAAGGAGCAGTGGCTCTACTCCGAGCTCCTCTCGGATGACTGAGCTTCTCACCCTATCTCTAAGGGAGACGCCAGCCACCCTCCTGAGGAAACCCATTTCGGCCGCTTGTACCCTGGATCTCGTTCTTTCGGTCATGACCCAGCCTTCATGACCATAGGTGAGGGTAGGAACGAAAATTGCCCGGTAGATCGAGAGCTTTGCCTTCTGGCTCAGCTCTCTTTTCGTCACAACGGTGCGATAAATGGAATGTAATACCGCACCGGCTGCTCCGATTCTCCGACCAATCTCACGCTCCATAGTCCCCTCACTCGCGAACAAGACCCCAAGGTACTTAAACTCCTTCACTTGGGGTAAGGACTCACTCCCCACCCGAAGAAAGCACTCCATCGGTTTCCTGCTGAGAACCATGGCCTCAGATTTAGAGGTGCTGATCCTCATCCCAGCCGCTTCACACTCGGCTGCGAACCGATCCAGTGAGTGCTGAAGGTCACAGACCGATGATGCCATCAGGACCACATCATCTGCAAAAAGCAGCGATGAGATCCCGAGCCCACCGAACTGCAACCCCTCCCCGCCCGACTACGCCTCGATATCCTGTCCATAAATATTACAAAACAGGATGGTGACAAAGCGCAGCCCTGGCGGAGGCCAACCCTCACCTGGAACGAGTCCGACTTACTGCCGAGAACCCGGACACAGCTCTCGCTTTGGTCATACAGAGATTGGATGGCCCTAAGAAGGGACCCCCTCACCCCATATTCCCGCAGCACCTCCCACAATTTCTCCCGGGGGACCCGGTCATACGCCTTCTCCAGATCCACAAAACACATGTAGACTGGTTGGGCATACTCCCAGGCCCCCCCAAGATCCTTGCGAGAGTAAAGATCTGATCCGTTGTTCCACGACCAGGACGGAATCCGCATTGTTCCTCTTCAATCCGAGGTTCGACTATCGGCCTAAACCTCCTTTCCAGCACCTTGGAGTAGACTTTACCAGGGAGGCTGAGAAGTGTGATACCCCTGTAATTGGCACACACCCTCTGGTCCCCTTTTTGAAGAGGGGAACCACCACCCCGGTCTGCCACTCCTTAGGCACCGTCCCAGACTTCCACGCAATGTTGAAGAGGCGTGTCAACCAAGACAGCCCCTCCCACCCAGAGCTTTCAGCATTTCTGGACGGATCTCATCAATCCCTGGGGCTTTGCCGCTGTGGAGTTGTTTGACTACCTCAGCGACTTCCACCAGGGAAATTGACGACAATCCCCCATCATCCTCCAGCTCTGCCTCCACCAAAGAGGGCGTGTCAGCTGGATTTAGGAGTTCCTCAAAGTGCTCCTTCCACCGCCCTATTACCTCCTCAGTTGAGGTCAACAAGGTCCACCCTTACTGTATACAGCTTGGATGATCCTCGCTTCCCCTTCCTGAGGTGGCGAACGGTTTTCCAGAAGCACCTTGGTGCCGACCGAAAGTCCTTCTCCATGTCTTCTCCGAACTTCTCCCACACCCGCTGCTTTGCCTCTGTCACAGCAGAGGCTGCAGCCCTTCGGGCCCGTCGGTACCCTGCAACTGCCTCCGGAGTCCTCCGAGACAACATATCCCGGAAAGACTCCTTCTTCAGTCGGACGGCTTCCCTGACCACCGGTGTCCACCAGGGTGTTCGTGGGTTACCGCCCCTTGAGGCACCTAAAACCCTAAGACCACAGCTCGCCGCCGCAGCTTTAGCAATGGAAGCTTTGAACATTGTCCACTCAGGTTCAATGCCCCCACCTCCACAGGGATGCACGAAAAGCTCTGCCGGAGGTGTGAGTTGAAAGTCCGTCGGACAGGGGTCCTCCAGACGTTCCCAGTTTACCCGCACTACCCGTTTGGGCTTACCAGGTCTGTCCAGAGTCTTTCCCCCACCCCTGACCCAACTCCACCAGATGGTGATCAGTTGACAGCTCTGCCACTCTCTTCACCGAGTGTCCAAAACATACGGCCTCAGATCAGATGAAACGATTATAAAATCGATCATTGACCTTTGGCCTAGGGTGCTCTGGTACCAAGTACACTTATGAGCATCCCTATGTTCGAACATGGTGTTTGTGATGGACAATCCATGACTAGCACAGAAGTCCAACAACAGACAACCACTCTGGTTTAGATCAGGGAGGCCGTTCCTCCCAATCACGCCTCTCCAAGTATCTCCATCATTGCCCACGTGTGCATTGAAGTCCCCCAGCAGAACTATGGAGTCCCCTACTGGAGCCCATACAGGACTCCATTCAAGGTCTCCAAGAAGGCCGAATACTCCGAACTCTTGTTTGGTGCATATGCACAAACAACAGTCAGAGTTTTCCCCCCATCACCCGCAGGCGTAGGGAGGCGACCCTCTCGTCCACCGGGGTAAACTCCAACGCAGCGGCGCTCAGCGGGGGCTTGTGAGTATCCCCACACCCGCCCGGCGCCTCACACCATGGGCAACTCCGGAGTAGGACAGAGTCCAACCCCTATCCAGGAGAACGGTTCCAGAACCGAGACTGTGCGTAGAGGTAAGCCCCACCAGATCTAACCGGTAGCGCTCCACCTCCCGCACAAGTTCCGGCTCCTTCCCCACAGAGAGGTGACATTCCACGTCCCCAGAGCCAGCCTCTGCCGCCCGGTTCTGGTCCGTCGAAGCCCCTGACCTTCGCTGCCACCCATATAGCAGCGCACCCGACCCCTTTGGATCCTCCCACAGGGGTGGGGCCCATGGGCTGGAGGGAGAGGTGCCACGTTGCTTTTTCGGGCTGTGCCCGACCGGGCTCCGTGGCAAACCCGGCCACCAGACGCTCGCTCACGAGCCCACCGTCTGGGCCTGGCTCCAGACGGGGGCCCCGGGCTTCCTCCGGGCGGGGTCTCTCTATCCCTTCCGTGCTCAACCATCGAAGTCTTTGAACCATTCTTACATACATACGCAAGAACTCTGGAGAGGAAAATAGTCCGAGATGTCAGCAAGATGATTGTTGCTGACCTGGCCTCTCCTGGAGTTGATGTTTCAAGGAACACAGACGTGAGGGCTCTTCATCGTGGTGGGCTTCAGGGCCCTCGTCCCAGAAGAACCCCTTTACTCAAAGAGCGGCACATCACAGCCAGACTGAGGTTTGCCAGTGAACATTTGAAAGGTAAAGATGAGTTTTGGAAGTCTGCACTTGGGTCTGATGAGACTAAAGGAACTGGTTGGACACATGGAGTTGCTCAGTTTGGCGAAGAAAGGCAGAGGCCTTCAACCCTAAGAAACACGGTTCCACAGTTAAACATGGTGGGGGGAGCATCATGCTGGGGGGCGTTTTGCAGCCTAAGACACAGGAGCCTGTCGGGTGCATGGCATCATGGAAAAGGAAATGATGTGTTGACATTTGACAGTGATATGCAAAAATATGTGGTCTTTCCTTAGGTCGTCGCTGGGTCTTCCACCAAGACAAGACCCAGAGCATACATCGAAATTGGTCCAACAGTTCCTGAATGATACCAAAACCAAGGTCCTGGAGTGGCCCACCCAGAGCCCAGACCTCAATCCTGTTGAGAATCTGTGGCGGGTGCTCAAAGGAATGTCCATGCTCGGAAAACCACGCAATTTAGACCAGCTGGAACAATTTGCGATAGAAGAACGGGCCCAAAATCCCTCAGGAGACCTGAGCCATCCTAGTAAAGAACTACTCTAAGAGCTTGTTGTCAGATGTGGCACAGAAAGGGTACACTATTAATATATTAGCCCCCAGGCCATCAATATAATATATTAATGGCCTGGGGCTAATAATTTTGCCCTTTCTTGTTTTAACTCAATAAATATCCCAATCAAACTTAGTGGACATTTTGTCTTTGTTATGTTGAAACAAAACACTATAAACACTCGATGTTAATGGTCATTTCCATGGAGAATCAAGAGATTTGTATAATTTCATAAGGGGGCTAATCGTTTTGTAATGAATTAAAGCATCTAGGGTTATCAGGTGGTTGGGAGGATATTTGATGGTGGTTGCTAATGTGTAAATAGAATTTTTAACTTTTCTTTACTCAGTTTTGTCAAATCTCTTTCTATTTGGTGCCATTTTTCTGATTGCTCCTTTTCTCTTAAATGCTATATAATTTAAATCTACGCCTGTCTGTCGTTGGCCTTTTGGGTTCTTGCATAACTCTGAG
>NW_022604656.1:0-3942 GCF_008692095.1 Etheostoma spectabile | reverse complement strand
AACGGGCCTCCCTTCCATACATGAGGTAAAATGGTGAATGTTTTGTGGTTATGTTTTTTGGTGCGTAGACCAAATACAGCCCTTACGTCGTCCCAGTCGCTTGGGTGAGCCCCTCACCATTTTTTTCAAAGCCCGGATATTGGAAAAGTAATAACGTTATTCACCATAGGTCCACAGTTATATTTTATATATAGAAATACATTAAGAAAAACATGATTCACACCCTTGAATGGTGCCATTGGCCTTTCCACCCAAGCCATTGGTTTGTGGGGTGGTATGGAGCACAGAGGCTTCTGACAATGCCAAGCTTGGCACACATGTCCAGGTTAATCTGGCAGTGGATATAAAAATGAATGTGATATGTTTTTCCCCAGTGATGTGATAAACAACAATACAATAATATCAAATGTCTCCAAATTTGACTTACTTGTTTATATTTAATTCTTTGCCCTGTTCTATAAGAATGCGTTTGGGTGCACCATATTATTATAAAAGAAGTCCATGATGCATTCGGAAACTTCTTCAGCTCTTGGTTTGCAGTAGTAATATCTGATTAATTAACCACATTTTTGTATGGACAGTAGATTTTGTGTTATAAAAACTTCTTTAGAGGTATGTCTGTACCATTTTATAATGTCTAAAGAAATCCGTTTTAGATCTGGTCTTTTGTGTCTGTTTTGGTTGAGTTGTGCTCTGACCAGAATGTCCCCAAGGTTTTTAATTATTCTGAAAGCCATAGTCGTGATCTTTGAGGAAGACATTGTTACCTCCCGCCCCAGAAATAAAAATCTTTAATTGTTTTATAAATTTGACATTTTCATCGAATAGGTAAATATAATGGGAAAGATTGGTTCCAGACACACAGGGTTTCATCGGGTAAGGTTCAATAGTGAGTGATGGTTGGGGTGATGGCTAGATCTAAAAACAACGCCAATGCGTGTCAGTCTCTTTGAAAAAAAACCTTGACTCTAGTTTGTGTGTCGGGGAAATCAGTCCCTTGAAGGTCATTGTGTCCAGAAAGTCTATGGAGTCCAGACTAATAGTGGAGTGAACCTTAATGACTGCCTGTCGTTGTGAAGGTGAGTACAAATGCTCAAAATCCTCTTTAGAGTGTTGCCAAAACTCCCAAATGTCATCCAAATACAAAAGTAAAGTAGCTTTTTGGGCAGGATTCCAGAGCGCTTTCCTCCATTCAGCTGTGAAATATTTGCATACAAGTGGGTGCAAAACGTTTTCCATCGCCGTGCCTTTGACTTGTAAAAAATATGGCAATCAAATTCAAAATCATTGTCAGTGAGGTTATTTTAATTGAATAATCTCTGTTGGGTCCTTTACTGTCCGGGTGTTTTTGGAAGGCGTTTTTAAAACCGCTGATAGGCCTTTGGGGTTTGTACATTAGTGTACAGGTTGTCTTCATCAAGAGAGAAAAGAAAGATGCGTGACGGTAGTTGAATATTTTTGATTTTATCCACAAAATCGTAGACGTCCTTGATGCAGCTAGGATGTAACATCGACAGGGGTTTAAATAAAAATCTATGAACTCTGCCATGTAATATGTCTCGCTCTCACAGTCAGAAGACAATAGGGCGGCCTGGGGGAATACAGAATGGTGAGGCCATGATTCTCTGTTTTTATGGGTGGACCTCGGGATAAAGGTGGTAAGTGCACAATCAGGTTTATCTTTATAATAAACGGACAATTTCAGTTTTCTGTTGTAATTCTGTAAGTCCATTCTAGTCAGATCTTTGTGACTTAGCCCTGTATTTAGCAGCAAGGTCTGCGCCGCTGTCAGCTGGAAGGATTCCACATCAGTTAATGACAGCTTTTTAAACTGTTTCCTTTTTACTATTACAGGGTTACCGTGTTTAAATGCAGGATGTGTTCCCCGGTCTGCTTGGACCAGGGATGAGTCCTTGTCCACAGTGAAATTGTTTCTGGACAGCTGGGGGATGAGTTGTAGTTGGCCAGAATGTGTTGTTCAGAAGTCAAGTGGGAGAGGGAGGATCTGCACCCATTCATTGGGGGTCGTCTGGATTCTGCTACTCTTTGTGCAGAGTTGCTCTGAGTGCTTCCCACTGCGTTGTTCTGAGTGGGATTCCTGGCTGTGATTGGGGTGGATGGGTTCCGCTCCAGAAGCTCTAACAAAACTTAGCTCAAGAGTCTCCTCATCACAGGTTGGGCGCCTTGAGCTGTAGCTGAAAGAGGGGTAGGAGAAGCCAAGAGATTGTGGAAGCATGTTTCCCCCATCCCCTGAGGAAAAGATACAAAAAATATATTGAAAACTGACTTGAAACTTTGTCACTGCAATTTACTCAGAATCGTGATATATTTATGATTATCATATCTGTTGCTGCTCTAGAAATACTAGAACTGTTGAGTCTGTGGTCTAGGCAAAGCGGTGGTCCTGACCTAGTCTACATGTAAAGTGTCCTTGGGATAACGCTCATTATGATTTGTGTCTACTATAAATACAATTGAATGTTATTACTTGTACTTGAGTATTTTCTTTTCATGTACTTTAGAATTGTGACCTGTAAATATTTTTAGAAGTACATTTCCACAGGACACGTAATGATTTAGAGAGCATAAAAGCACAAAACACAATGTTGTCATACTATTCTGCAGTATTACAACAAAAGTTAACAAAAAAAGCATTATTGAATTCATTGAATACACATATGTTTACTCCATATTTGACCAATGAAACATACCTAACAAAAGTTAACAAACACCAAAGTCTTAAATCATCCAGCCATGCAATGTCTTCACTTTGAAGGACTTCCATCTAACATCATAGTCCCAAAGCAGCTTGTGGTTGAACGTCTTTCGTATGGTGTCTTGGGTCCATCCGCAAAGTTTAGCTGGAACACCAAAGGCTTCACATTGAATAACTTGCCCGAGTGGTTCAACAGCCTTCCAAAGGTGTCCTTGCCAGGGTGACCTCGCAGGGGAACATCTGGGAATCAAAGCATAGTTGTCCCGAAGTTTTCTTGAAGAAGATGAGAGCACATTGTCCATCTGGTATTCTTTCATCTTCTTCCCCTCCAACTTAGAGACGAGCTTCATATCGCTTTGGACAGTAGACGACAAGTGAAGAGCGCAAACGAGGGCACAAGGGAGGGCACGACAAAAAGACGCGAGGAAAGCGCACAAAAGACGGCATGAAGAAAGGGATGAGAGAAGAGACAAGAAAGGGCACAAGGAGCAACAAAGGGGCACACTAAGGAGCCATGAAGGGGCGCACAGGGAGCCACAAGTGGACCGCACGAGCTGGGACGCAAGGGGAGAGACTGAGACAGAGGGCATGAGGCAGGGCTGACTCGGACGGACAGGGGGAATACGGACGGGACAGGCAAGGAACGGGTTCGGACAGGACGGGCAGGGAGATAGACAAAACAGACGGAAGACGGGAGGGTTCAGACGGACAGACTTGGGGGACAGATAGGTCAGGCTTGGGCAGAACCGTCAGAGAACATGGAGGTAGACGCTGGCCGTCAGCTGGGGGTCAGGACCACAGGGCCCCTGCGGACGGCAGTAGGGAGGCGCTGGTCTCTAGCAGGGGAATCTGGGCTGGCTGGAGGGTAGGGTGCGGTCGGCGCTGGCTGGGGTCTGAGACACCTGGCGCTGCCGGGAATGGGGATCCAAGGGCTGCTCGCCGGCTGGGATTCAGAGGCAAGGTAACCACGGGCCATTCCGGGGTCACGGTTCCAAGTCCATACAAACGCTTGCCGGAGCTGGACTCTCGGGGCTCCTCCTGGAGAAGACTGGGCAGTGGCAGCTCGTTGTGTGGTACCAGGTGGGTCTGTAGACTCCCCTTCAACTGGTAGACATCCATGGCCATCGCAGCTACAACTGGCGCCTTTAGGATCCAGGGCTCGCCTGACTGGCGCCTCACATCAGGGAGCAGATGGCGAGTTGGCGCCGTCACAAAAGTCGTTTTTC
>NW_022604655.1:0-43585 GCF_008692095.1 Etheostoma spectabile | reverse complement strand
TACATGATCAATTATTTTTTAACTTTAAACATAAATTGTGCAGTTTTGAATGTAACAATGTCCATAAATATCAACAAATGTGAATTAAAACAGATGATTAGCTCATGTAAGTGATTATTATCCTGATTGCTCTTTTTTGCAACGTGTAAATATTTTGTAAGTTACTTTTCTAGGTACAGTATTTCCCCAAACTCCCACCACAATTAACAAATATGGTAAAAAGTGTGCAGTACAGAGTATGTAATGTATTTTGGGTCAATATGTAGTTGTAGTTGTGTTCAACATACTAAAACTCCTGGCCATCTTCATGCACAGATATTTAATAAGGGCTTCCAGAACAGTTAGGATTCAAGTTCAACCCCAGAAATGTAATTCCTAGACTCTTTTGATTTTTTTTTATCAATTACTAATTAACATCTGGATTTGTAGTATTATTTCCAAATATAATACATTTAGTTTGTTTAAAGTTAAGTTTAAGTTTAAAAATAACTTATTGAAATCAAAACAGAGTTTTAATTTATAATTTTGTAAGTTATCCTCACAAAAAAATGCTGTTACATACCTTTTAAGGGGGGGCTTTTAAACTCACATTGTGGGTGTGGATTAGTCTCAACTGTTCATAAAAAAAATCTATTTCCCACACAGTAAATGTTAAAGCACGTGTTAGAATATTAAACATCGCTTTTTTAGGCTGATTGGACGCCAATTAAACTTGGGCCATTGATACCATAACCTAGAACTGTGGTTTCCAAACTTTTTCACATCCAGTACAGGACACCCAAACTGACACTCATTTGGCCAGGGGACCCCATTTGACAGAATAGGTAAATTAAATCCATGATTAAAATAGTAATACATTCTGATCATGGTGTAACTAATGGATTGGATTATAGTGAAAATAGTCATACTCCCTTTTGCTGGGGACTCCATAGACCCCCTCAGGGACACCTTTGGTTTCCCAGACCCCACTTTGGGAACCACAGACCTAGATCAAACTACAATTGATAGGATTTTAGGTGTGTTTGATGGGAATTTGGTCTCACAATATTTGACCTTGTTTGTTACACGGTTCAGTCCATTTTAATATTATTTTGTAGTTTGTTGGGATTGAGTTTTTTTAAAATTATAATATTATAATGATCCTCTCCGGGGAACCATCACCTTATCGTGGTGGACACGATAATTTGACCATTCTGGTTGTGGAACAACGGATCAGATCTTCACTCTTGCAAGGATCTTAGAGGGAGCCTGGGAGTATGCCCAACCAGTCTCCATGTGTTTTGTGGATCTGGAGAAGGTGTATGAAGGCGTGTTTTGAACACTTGAGGTATTTCAGTAAAGTCTTTGGTCTTGGACAGTTACCTTGCAATCTAAAACGGTATATTCTATTGTCTCTGGAACAATAGTTGGCAGTTGGAGGAGCAATGGCTCTTTACCGTGAATATGCAAAAGAAGATGTTCTAGGTAAAACCTAAACCTACTCACTTTATGCTGCATACAATATTCTAAAATCAACAATGCCAGAAAAAAATGACAAAGTGTGATAACATTTTTTAATAAAGTATTGGCATTTTTCAATAAAGTTAAAAAGCATACCGTTAGTTACAGTTCTTGCTTGTGCAGGTAGTGTGGCCGAGTGGTCTAAGGCGCTGGATTAAGGCTCCAGTCTCTCTTGAGGCATGGGTTCATATCCCACCACTGCCATTTGCAAATGTCACAAAGGTTGCAGTTGTATCACTTGTGCTGAATTGTTATGACATTGCTTGGTGAAGTATCTAAAATCATAATAGTCTACTCCTTGCTGAGGTTGTTATGCTTAAACTTGAGGTTCAACGATCGGCTAAACCCTCCTTTCCACCACCTCGGAGTAGACTGTGGTGTTCTCTAACAATCTCCCATCATCCTCAAGCTCTACGTCTACCTTAGAAGATGTGTCAGCTGGATTTAGGAGTTCCTCAAAAGGCTCCTTCCACTGCCCTATTACCTCCTCAGTTGAGGTCAACAGCGTCCCGTCCTTACTATACACACTGGTTACTTGCTTTATTTGTCAAGAAGTAACCAGAAAGTAACTCGCCCAACCCGATTTGATAAAACATTAGATCTCTGTTATGGAACAAATAAGGGAGCATATCAATCAATCAAGCTACCTCCACGAGGATCCACAGACACAGGCAGTGTACTGCAATTTGCACTTTGCCCGTGTCTGGTAACTACTAGAAACCAATCGAAAAGTTTATGAACTTTTGTGCATGCAGGTGTTGCCCTGGTTTTCAGGTTGTTGTGGCCGAGTGGTTAAGGTGATGGGCTAGAAATCCATTGGGGTCTCCCCTCGCAGGTTTGAATCCTGCCGACAACGAAAGGCATTCTTTGAGAGTGGTAGAAAAGCCAATGACACATCGCAGTACACCAAATTGCATTGATGTGCCTTCATGAACAATATTGTGTTACCTCAGAGATACTGGAAACCACCATTTACTTTCAGTCAATGTTACAAGATTTGCAGTGAACGTTGTATGGTCCAGCAGAAAGGCAACTGGTGTGTTACTTTTCTACTATGATTTACACTCACCTTAAGGATTATTAGGAACACTTCTTCAATTTCTCATTAATGCAATTCTCTAATCAACCAATCACATGGCAGTTGCTTCAATGCATTTAGGGGTGTGGTCCTGGTCAAGTTGGTTGATGCTAGAGGTCAGAGGAGAATGGGCCGACTGATTCAAGCTGATAGAAGAGCAACTTTGACGGTAATAACCACTCGTTACACCCGAGGTATGCAGCAAAGCATTTGTGAAGCCTCAACACGCACAACCTTGTGGCTGATGGGCTACGACACCAGAAGACCCTACCGGGAACCTCTCATCTCCACTACAAATAGAAAACAGAGGATACAATTTGCAAGAGCTCACCAAAATTGGACAGTTGAAGAGTGGAAAAATGTTGCCTGGTCTGATGAGTCTCAATTTCTGTTGAGACATTCAGATGGTAGAGTCAGAATTTGGCGTAAACCAAATGAGAACATGGATCCATCATGCCTTGTTACCACTGTGCAGGCTGGTGGTGGTGGTGTAATGTTGTGGGGGATGTTTTCTTGGCATTCTTTAGGACCCTTAGTGCCAATTGGGCATCGTTTAAATGCCACGGCCTACCTGAGCATTGTTTCTGACCATGTCCATCCCTTTAAGGCCTCCATGTACCCATCCTCTGATGGCTATTTCCAGCAGGATAATGCACCATGTCACAAATTGGTTTTCTTGACATGACGAGTTCACTGTACTAAAATGGCCCCCCCAGTCACCAGATCTTAACCCAATAGAGCATCTTTGGGATGTGTTGGAACTGGAGCTTCGTGCCCTGGATCTGCATCTCCATCCCTTTATGGCCACCATGTACCCGTCCTCTGATGGCTACTTCCAGCAGGATAATGCACCATGTCACAAAGCTGGAATCATTTCAAATTGGTTTCTTGAACATGACAATGAGTTCTCTGTACTAAAATGGCCGCCACAGTCACCAGATCTCAACCGAATAGAACATCTTTGGGATGTGGTGGAACGGGAGCTTCGTGCCCTGGATGTGCATCCCACAAATCTCCATCCTATCAATATGGGCCAACATTTCTAAAGAATGCTTTCAGCACCTTGTTGAATCAATGCCACGTAGAATTAGGGCAGTTCTGAAGGCAAAAGGGGGTCAAACCCAGTATTAGTATGGTGTTCCTAATAATCCTTTAGGTGAGTGTACATGTGCAGTGCAACCTCAAAAAGCCATAAAGCAAATGCTTGTAGCTTAAAGATTGAGGTCCCGCTCGTAAAACATCAGCCA
Source organism: Etheostoma spectabile (assembly GCF_008692095.1). Taxonomy (NCBI): domain Eukaryota; kingdom Metazoa; phylum Chordata; class Actinopteri; order Perciformes; family Percidae; genus Etheostoma; species Etheostoma spectabile. The sequence goes on along the minus strand of NW_022604655.1, from coordinate 39,760 downwards.
GGCGCAGTCTCTGTGGCGCAATAGGTCAGCGCAGTCGGCTGTTAACCGAAAGGATGGTGGTTCAAGTCCACCCAGGGACGTTTGTTGCTTAAATAACCTGGAGTGAGCCAACTCTGGGATTTATCCTTCTGCAGAAGACCACAGAGCAGCCCAAAGATAACCCAAGTGGCCTTATGTCTATCAGAAGGTACAGTTCTGCAAACCATGTACATATTAATCTTTGAGTTCATTGGTATGCAGGTCACTTGATGTAATACAAGCAAATACATAAGGCCCCACCCAACAGTTTCGTGATACTTGGCGTGCAACTGTACGTCAATGATAAAGCTTGTTGCTGTGACCAAGAAACCACCAGCAAAATGACTGATACATTATCAGTTCCGAAATTTTCTTGGATGCCAAATATTTGAATTCAAAGTCAGAATCCAATTGACATGTTAGAACAATACAATGCACGTCCAGCTTCTACATTTCTGCATGAGTCAGCTTCCCCAATTTCTGAGTAACAGGAAAATAGCCTGATAAGCATACATGTGCAACGCAACCTCAAAAACCCATAAAGCAAATGCTTGTGGCTTAAAGACCAAGCCCCCGCACACAAAACATCAGACAGGCGCAGTCTCTGTGGCGCAATAGTTTAGCGCAGTCGGCTGTTAACCGAAACCAATAGTGATAGCCCAAAGATAAGCCAAGTGGCCTTATGTCTATTAGAAGGTACAGTTCTGCAAACCAGGTACATATTAATCTTTACGGTCATTGGTATGCAGGTCGCTTGATGTAATACAAGCATACGTCGCAAACATTACCTATTTACAATAACCACGAAACAATCTCTGTTAACTATGTGTCTGTTTATTTAGTTTCAAAGTGTAACACAGGTTAAACATGAGTCATTTTAACCACACCCTCGATCTTGTTCTGGTGTATGGTTTTGAAATTGAACATTTAATAGTGTTCCCACAGAATCCCTTCCTATCTGACCACTGTTTGATAACTTTTGAGTTTATACTGCTGAACTATACGCCAGTAGGCAAAACCTTCTCTACAAGATGTCTATCTGATAGTGCTGTAGCTAAATTTAAGGATGTGATTCCGTTAGCATTTAATTCATTACCAAGTCACAAAGTAACGGAGGACTCCTATGCTATTAGTCCCTCCCAAATCGATCATTTTGTTGATAGTGCAGCAGGCTCGCTACGAATGACTCTTGACTCTGTTGCCCCTCTAAAAATGAAGATAATAAAACAAAGACGGTTAGCTCCGTGGTATAACATTGAAACTCGCACATTAAAGCAAATATCGCGGAAACTTGAGAAGATTTGGCGTTCCACCAAACTGGAAAATTCTCGTTTAATCTGGCAAGATAGTCTTAAAACGTATAGGAAGGCCCTCCGTAATGCCAGAGCAGAGTACTACTCGTCATTAATAGAGGAAAATAGGAACAACCGCAGGTTTCTTTTCAGCACTGTAGCCAGGCTAACGGAAGGTCACAGCTCTACTGAGCCAAGTATTCCCATAGCTCTTAGTAGTAACGACTTTATGAGGTTCTTCAACGATAAAATTATAACTATTAGAAGCAAAATTTACCCAGACCTGCCTTTAACTGGCTTATCTCTAAACTCAGGAACCTTAGAAACAGCTGTAAAACCAGATACATGTTTAGACTGCTTTGCTTCACTTGATCTTTATCAATTTAATTAAATTATTTCTTCATCTAAACCATCAACCTGCTTCTTAGACCCCATCCCGACCAGGCTACTTAAAGAAGTTCTACCCTTAGTCAACACTTCTCTACTAGATATAACCAATCTGTCTTTATTAACACGCTATGTCCCACAGCACTTTAAAGTTGCTGTAATTAAACCTCTTCTGAAAAAGCCAAACCTTGATCCAGATGTTTTAGCCAACTATAGACCTATATCCAACCTTCCATTTCTCTCTAAGATTCTTGAGAAAGCAGTCGCCAAACAGCTGTGCGACTTTCTGCATAGCAACAGCTTATTTGAGGATTTTCAGTCAGGATTTAGAGTTCATCATAGCACAGAGACAGCACTTGTGAAAATTACTAATGACCTCCTAATTGCTTCAGACAAAGGACTTATCTCTGTACTTGTGTTATTAGATCTTAGCGCTGCATTTGATACCATTGACCATTATATCTTATTACAGAGATTGGAACATTTAATTGGCATAAAGGGACTGCTCTAAGCTGGTTTAAGTCTTATTTATCAGATCGATCTCAGTTTGTTAATGTTAACAATGAATCCTCTATGCACGCCAAGGTTAGTCATGGAGTCCCACAAGGATCTGTGCTCGGTCCAATCCTGTTCACTTTATATATGCTTCCTTTAGGCAGTATTATTAGGAAACACTCCATAAACTTTCATTGTTATGCAGATGATACTCAGTTATATCTATCAATCAAGCCAGATGAAACTAATCAGTTAGCTAAACTTCAAACGTGCCTTCAGGATATTAAAACCTGGATGACCTGTAATTTTCTAATGTTAAACTCAGATAAAACTGAAGTTATTGTTCTCGGACCCAAGCACCTTTGTGACGCATTATCCAAAGATATAGTTACTCTGGATGGCATCACCCTGGCCTCCAGCACCACTGTGAAGAATCTTGGAGTCATCTTTGATCAGGACATGTCCTTTAATTCCCACTTAAAGCAAATTTCAAGGATCGCCTTTTTTCACCTACGTAATATTGCAAAAATCAGGAATATACTGTCTAAATTATGCAGAAAAACTAGTCCATGCATTTGTTACTTCTAGGTTGGATTACTGCAATTCTTTGTTATCAGGCTGCTCTGAAAAGTCCATAAGGACTCTTCAGCTGATCCAGAATGCTGCAGCACGTGTTCTGACGGGAACCAGGAAAAGAGATCACGTTTCTCCTGTTTTAGCTTCTCTGCATTGGCTTCCTGTAAAATTTAGAATAGAATTTAAAATCCTTCTTCTCATCTACAAAGCTCTTCATGGTCAGGCTCCATCTTATCTTAAAGAGCTCATAGTACCTTACAACCCTACGAGAGCACTACGCTCCCAGAATGCAGGGTTACTGGTGGTTCCTAGAGTCTCTAAAAGTAGAACGGGAGCCAGAGCGTTCAGCTATCAGGCTCCTCTCCTGTGGAACCAGGTTCCAGTTTGGGTCCGGGAGGCAGACACCGTCTCCACATTTAAGAGTAGGCTTAAGACTTTCCTTTTTGATAAAGCTTATAGTTAGGGCATAGAATTGAATATTGTTAGGGAGTAGTAGTTAGTCACATCGTTTTCAGATTTATCTAACATATAATCAAGAATATAATAGAACTAAAGGGAGACTTGGCATACAGCCCGATCCGGTTGGGGAGAGTTCTAGCCCGACCGGGCTGGAGCTCTCTTTACCTCGTCTCTCTTGGTTTTGTTGTAATAGTTTTAGACAGCTGGGGACTTATTTTGATACACTGAGCTCCTCTCTCCTCTATCTTTCCATCTTTTCATTTATGTGCATCCATGTCCCAGAAATGCCTGTTACTAACCTAGCTCTGGGGAGTCATTCCCCGGAGTCCTTATGTTCTTTTTTCCCCAGCATGTTAATCGGTATTTATCACTCTCACTAGGATGGTTTGCTTTTTCAGTTTTGGACTTTATGGTAAAAAAGTAAGAATTTATGAGAATGTCGGTAACAAACAGTAGAAGGCAGAGTCTGCCTAAATCAAAGCAGAAGAATGTGTTTCCTTTGGTAGCGTTTTAATGCAAACACGTTATATTTCCTAATCTTAAATGGTCGTTACTGCTGGTCAGCCTTCAATGAGGAGAGAAGATCAGAATACAAGAACACACCTATCAGGGCATGAGGCGGAGGAGGAAACAGCTTGGCTCTGAAACATGTTCACAACGAGGCAGAGTGAATGAGCTGGTGATTTTTAAGGCTAATACTGTGAGAAAACCTTTTCCCACATTGATCACACCAGTACGGCTTTTCTCCAGTGTGAACACGCCAGTGGCTTTCAAGGTTACCCCTCAGAGAAAACCTTTTCCCACATTGATCACAACTGTACGGCTTCTCTCCAGTGTGAATGCGTTGATGTATTTTTAGGCTACTCTGTTGTGTGAAAGCTGCACCACATTGATCACAGTTGTACGGCTTCTCTCCAGTGTGAATGCGTTGATGTATTTTTAGGGTACTCTGTTGTGTGAAAGCTGCCCCACATTGATCACAACTGTAAGGCTTCTCTTCAGTGTGTATGCGTTGATGTCTTTTTAGTTGTCCCTGCTGTGTGAAAGCTGCCCCACATTGATCACAGCTGTACGGCTTCTCTCCGGTGTGAAGGCGTTGATGTGTTTTTAGGTTAGTCTGCACTGCAAAAGCTGCCCCACATTGATCACAGCTGTACGGCTTCTCTCCAGTGTGAATGCGCTGATGTATTTTTAGTTTATTCTGCACTGTGAAAGCTGCCCCACATTGATCACAACTGTAAGGTTTCTCTCCAGTGTGTATGCGTCGATGTGTTTTTAGGTGTCCCTGCTGTGTGAAAGCTGCCCCACATTGATCACAGCTGTACGGCTTCTCTCCAGCGTGACTGCGTTGATGTGTTTTTAGGTAACACTGTTGTGTGAAAGCTGCCCCACATTGATCACAGCTGTACGGTTTCTCTCCAGTGTGTATGCGTCGATGTCTTTTTAGGTTTCCCTGCTGTGTGAAAGCTGACCCACATTGATCACAGCTGTACGGCTTCTCTCCAGTGTGAACTCTCAGATGACTCTTTAAATATCCAGATGTTGAGAAGGATTTCTCACAGTGCTGACAGTGGTGACGTTTGGGTCCCTCTCCTCTCCGTTTCTATAGCAACAGACAAACAGAGAGAGTTAGTGAACAACCTTCTTTAAACCCTGGATTTTCTCTTACTCAAAATTTTAACTCTTCATTCAATAATTTATGACAAAATGAAGGAAAATATTTCTGACATGTTTTAATGAAAGCAAATGCACTCTTCATGCTCTGAAATATTCAAAATCTTTCAGGCAAACTTTAATGAAACGACTGCAATGCTGTAATGAAACAAGAAAGATTGGCAGATGATGGTGGACCACCTGAATGAGTAAGCAGTCTACAAATATAATATGAGCACTTTAAAAGTTGGCAGAAGATAATGTTACTCAGGAAATTACTATTAAGATCAAATAAAAAAATCTTATCTACAATGCTAGAATATGATGCATAGCCTACATACCTCCCTCTAACTCTTCCTCTAGTCTCTCTCTTGGACTCTGAAATCTAGAAACTATAAAAACAATGAAATTGATCAACTAAATGTCCACTGTATACATGACTGTAAAAAACAGCTAAATATAATAGCATAATGTAATAATGTATATAAACCATTGAAGCGCCTTCTCCCCTCAACCCAGGAAGGCAGAAGTCTGTCTCACGCATTACCACACAATCATCATGGTACACTTCAACTTTAACGTCTTGTATGGCACCACGCCCTCTTCTCTCCCTCAAACCTTTACCATAACCTCACGGGGGGGGGGGGGGGGTGACTTCTAGCAACCATAACCTTCTATGTATCAGTGGCCTCCCATTAAACCACTTCCTCAATTGACTGCACACAGTTTCTTTTGCATAGTGGCCAAATATAACTTTAACTGCTGATATTCTATAATCATGTCTACAACAAAAGAAACATCTCAACACAATATGCATTTATGATCATTAAATGAAGAAATCAGAGCCTGTGTTGCCTAGTCTAAGTGTAGGACTAACTACCTGTTTTAAAACTGCACTAACAGCTTATAATGTCTCGTTTTTACTTTATTGGCCTACATGAAATAACAAATGAGTTGATATGTTTGATACATTACAATTTACCAACACATGAATTGATCATTGTGAATGATGTGGGATCTTCAGCTGGTCACCGTACAATGCACCAGAATGCGGAAAATCACGTCTACAAAATTCAAAAAGGAACCCCAAACCCCCCCCTCCCAGCACAAACTGCCCCACCGAGAATATTTTTCACCAGCCGCCACTGTGATATCATAATATAAACAAAAACCCTTGAGGTGTCCTTGTCCTGTTGTTTCATGAGTGTACAGTAGTCTCCACTATATAGTTACTGGTCCAGTGAACTAAGACTATAAATAAGGAGGATTGAACATTATAATGGTAGAATTATCCCAAATTATAGTACCGGTTTATTGGTCAGAACGCACACTGTGTGTTAAGAATGGCAAATACAATGCACATGGAAAAGGGATATACTGTTATTCTCATGAATACAAAAAGAAATAATTGATGTAAAGAGATGTGCTGTTCTATGGCCAGTCTGCTGCTGTTAGAACCGTTGTAGAAACACGTGTAGAGGATGTTATATATTGTCCTTCATCACTGACTCAATTAGAACTGTATCAGTCTTTTCTTTTGATCTCAACAACTGTCATACTATATTCACCAGACTTCTAACAACAATATAACCGGCAGTTTATTAGTCTTCATTGATGCAAAGTAACAGCACTGATGACTGTCACATGGATATTTATTTAAATAATGATCACAATGTTAAAACAATATCAGGACTTAACTGAACAGCAGAATGCTCCTGTTGTATATTAATGCAGGCTAATAATAACATTAAGAAGGTAAAAGCACTGCTGAGTGAACAAAGGCTGTTAGCCTGGTCAGGAGCAGGCTAGCTGTTAGCCTGGCTGTTAGCCTGGTCAGGAGCAGGCTAGCTGTTAGCCTTGTTTATACATCCAGAAACCCTGGAAAACCCCGGCCTAATCCACTATCTAGGTCTTGTGAATAGGCCTCCTAGTTTAGACTGGTTGTTGTGTCCTGAACACTGACCTGAACATGGCTGGTACCAGAGACCGGGCCTGCTGCTGGTCCTCTGGGGACCTGGTTGGTCCACTGCTCTAGGTCCTGGTCCTCCTCCATTCCTCTATTGTACTGAAATCCAGCAGATCTCCACTAAGGCAGCTGGACTAACTCTGGATTCTGTTGAAAGCAGGCAGAGATAGATCAGAGGTCTGATAATGAGCTCGGTGTTGGTGTCCACCTAGTCCTGGTCTTCCTGGAGGGGGCGTGGGGGGGGGGGGGGGCAACAAACAAACTCAACCAGTTCTACAATAGCTTTGATTGACCTGCTTCTGCTGCAATGGCCTGCCCAACCCCTATCACCCCCCCCACATACTTAAATCTGTTCATGGCATGCCCCCCCCCCCACCCTCTCACTCACCACCACAATCTGTACCCTCCCCCATGCTGCTGCTTCCTTTTCCCTCAGGGAAGCAAGGACAGGCTATTTCCCAATTCTTCCCACCACTAGTAAAATGAAATCATCTGGCAGCAGAACCACCCAAACACAAGCACTGACTTGAGTTATGTATGCAGTAAGTACTACTTGTTGGGGTAGTTTTTCTGACCTGAAGTCCAGGATTTCCTCCATAAAGAAATGTTTAAAAATGATATTCTCTATTACTGGTTGAACAATGCTAAAATGTTTTCTGAGTCATTCCTATTACTCTAACTTAAGCATTGACTTGCTTGTTGAATTCAGTAAGTGCTACTTGTTGGGGCAGTTGAACATGACAATGCTACAGACTAAATGAAGACGGATGTCATTGTAATCACATTCAGATCATCTCAATAGATGAATAGATATTCAGCACTAACTGGTACTTTCTATTGCTGAATGAGCTCTATCTGGAGGAAAAAGGAGTTGCACCAAAGAAAGTTATTGGACTCTAATTGACCACTCATAGACTGTTAATGGCATACATTAGGATGATGGTTGTCTATTCATGAAGCCATTCATTACTTACAATAGACAAGACCACTGAAAGTTGATCAAAAAGAAGGTGGAGTTGAGTGGAAATGGCTGCATTCAGTATTAAGATGGAAAGTCTGTGTAAGGAACCTCTTCCACTGCTTCTATATCACAACACAGAAGATGGTAGCAAACCAATGACACATCACATTATACCAAATCGCAGTTGTGCCTTCATGAACAATATTGTATTATCTCATAGGTACTGGAAGCCACCTGTCTCCACCAATGCATCTCATAACATTTAATTTCAGTCTAAATGCCCAGATGTGTTACAAGACTTGCAGTGAGCGTTGTAATGTTCAGCGATGGCGGCACAGTGGTGAGCATAGCTACCTTCCAAGCAGTTGGCCTGGGTTTGAATCCCTTTCTTGAGTGATGTTACTTGCTTTATTTGTCATGAAGTAACCAGAAAGGTTACTTGCCTAACCCGATTTGATAAAACATTAGATCTCTGTTATGGTACAAACAAATCAGCATATCAATCAATTAAGCTGCCTCCAAAGGAATCCACAGACACAGTCAGCGCGCTACGATTTGCCCTTTGCCCGTGTCTGGTATTAATAATCCAATTGAATATTGACTTGCTTCCTGCTTCTTACAGTGCAGATGCTTTGCTGCTTGCTCCTGCCTCAGCTTGCATATTTTGCTGATAATCTTGCTTTTCCTCTGAGAGAAACTATAAGAAGCGGCTCTTGGATACTTATAAATCACTGGACTACATACTTTTAAATTTTTCTGTGTGAGCGGGGCCTACCAATAGCTCAAGCCTGTCCTACAATGACTTTAGCTAAGACTTTTGTTGGGCTTGCTGTTTGGCCAAGCCTTTTGTACTTACAAACACAAACTGCTAAATTCTTTAGTCCCAATATCATGTCTCAGACATTAGTTCCAGATGAAAATGCTAGTTGTCAGAAGTGGGATTTGAACCCACGCCTCCAGTGGAGACTGCGACCTGAACGCAGCGCCTTGGACCGCTCGGCCATCCTGACTGATCCAACTGGTGGGCATTAGGACCTGTGTCAAAAATTATAATATAGTGAATTAAACATGTCATGATATAGTAGGTTCTCAGTCATCCATGTCATAGTTAACAAGGGAAGGTTTCTCAACTGTCAGCCCAAATATATGGGCGTACATTTTTTACACAGAAAGGGTTGGACACAGTGCCCACTCCCCCACCCATATCTGATAATTGAAAGCTGTGGGGAAAAGGGGGTTCCAAAGCTAATAGACCATTCAACAAGCAGTTCTGATGCACTATACTGGCCCATTCAGGATGAACACTGTCTACTCTGACTGCAGCAACACAAGTTCAAATTTCAGTGATACCTAATTTTTATGGTGATTACGAGACTGAATGCAAAGTGTGTATCCCCCATGTAACTCAAAGCCTATCACTTCCAGTCAATACTGTCAAATTTGGAGCTCCTTCAAGTTACATTAACAACCAGGTAACTCCTCAACATGCCCCCACCAACAAACTGTTTAAATGGCCATGGACATTAAACCTATAAGCTTACTTTAAACTAGATATGGAAAGTTGAAAGGTTGATCTTTTCCACCTGTCCTGTGGCTTAAAACCAGGGTACACCGAGATATGAACTCAGATCACTGGATTAAGAGTCCAGAGTGCTAACCATTTCACCATGGAACCTTTGAAAGTGTTGCAAGTGTTTGCTTGACAGTTTCTTTCATAATATCCACATAATATTGATAAAATATGATATTAAAGGCACACAACAATCACAACGAAGATGAAAAAGCAACAATTATTGGCCAACTTAAGTCACTTAGTTAGCTAAACGTTCAGAGGATGTGGGAAAAAGCAAGTCAAGAACAGGTTTTGAAAGACTTGCCACAGACAGTGAATACAGCAGTAGATATGTCTACTGTGTACAAACACATGGTAACTTTACATGTGTTGACAATAAAGATGCTCACAAAACACGTTCATGTGCTCTTAATTACAAAGAACTGCTAAGTTCTTTATTACCAATATCACGTCTCAGACATTAGTTCCAGATGAAAACACAAGTTGTCAGAAGTGGGATTTGAACCCACGCCTGTAGTGGAGACTGCAACCTGAACGCAGCGCCTTAGACCCCTCGACCATCCTGACTGAGCCTAAAGATGATCAGTAGGACCTCTCTCAAAAATTATAATAAAGTAAATTAAACATGTCATGATATAGTAGGTTCTCAGTCATCCACGTCATAGTTAACAAGGGAAGGTTTCTCAACTGTCAGCCCAAATATATGGAGACATGGAGACTATTGTCCAGCGATGGTGGTATAGTGGTGAGCATAGCTGCCTTCCAAGCAGTTCACCTGGGTTTGATTCCCAGCCATTTCGGTAGTTAATTTTTGAGTGATTTTGCTTGCTTTATTTGTCAAGAAGTAACCAAAAAGGTTACTTGTCCAACCCGATTTGATAAAATATTAGATCTCTGTTATGCTACAAATATTGGAGCATGTCAATCAATCAAGCTGCCTCCACGAGGAGCCACAGACACAGGCAGTGCACTACGATTTGCACTTTGCCCTTTTCCGTGTCTGGTAACTAATACTAACCACTTGAAAAGTTTATGAACATTTGTGCAAACAAGTATAGCACTGCATATAGTGTTGTCGTGGCCGAGTGGTTAAGGCGATGGACTAGAAATCCATTGGGGTCTCCCAGCGCAGGTTGGAATTCTGCCAACAACGGGAAGTGTTTTTAAGAGTGGTAGCAAACCAATGACACATCCCAGTATTCCAAATTGCAGATGAGCCTTCATGAACAATATTGTGTTACTTCATAGATATTGTGTTACAAGATTTGCAGTGAACATTGTATTGTCCAGCAGAAAGGACACGTGCAGACCTGTGCTCCACCAAAAAGAGACATCTGCCCCCGCTGCTGGAGTGGACACTTCTCTATCTGTAATTAACCAAAATTAAAATGCACCAGAATGTTACATGACATTAATTAATTGTTGATAGTTGTTAAAAAAAAAACATGTAATAAGCTGTACCTTAAGATAGAGCTCATGCCATCTCTTTTGCCTCGGGGCTGGTCTATTCCCAGCATCAGTAGGACAGACCCCTGTAGCGGCAAACGTCCTCAGCCGGGACAGACATTCATCGTCCCCCATGGCACGATGCTTCTTAGCCTTAGATGTCATCTGAGATTAAAACTGAATAGGACAATAGGACAATAATGTCAATAGTTTAAGAATACAAACTGACTATGTGACAGATGTGTAATCTGTCATGTCCTGCCTTCTGAAGCTCTAGCCAGGCGCCATTCCTCGCCTAAAACAATATGAGTCATTCCAGTAAGTGAAAAGGAAACTCACATCTACAAAGATGTCATCTAACAGATGTGACTCCCTGATGGTCTAGTGGCTAGGATTTGGCGCTCTCACCGCCGTGGGTCGGGTTCAATTCCCGGTCAGGGAATGGTCAGGACTGGACAAATTCAGGAGTAAAATTTGAAGAACTGAGTTCCTGGACTTGTTTTTAGTTCATTTAGCCAAATTCTTTCTCCTTAGTTTATCGCTAGAATCCCAACACTTTTAAAGAGTACCATTTCCTTTAAATCAGACCCCCTGACAGCAGATGTGTCCTTTTGTCATCATTGATGGGTCATAAACACTTCATCTGCCTCTATGTCAATAACAATTCTTTCATTTTTTCAAACAGTAACTTGTAATGGAAAATTACATTTAACCAATGATTTTCATATTAATTATTCATAATAAGAATAATGCCTCTCAGAGTATATGACTTCTGTATCTTTCCTCAGTGTGATCTCCTTGTAGGAGACAACTGAATTTGTTATGACTTTGCATTTGTCCTCCAAGGACAAATGGCATAAAGTCTAACAGAAACAGTCTATAGCAGTGTTTATCATAGCAGGTCCCAGGTCGAGACCATAGCCTATCCAAGAGACAAGATGTTCTTTTTCAGCTAAGATAGAACGACCGGTCAAGACACTTGACACAAGGAGGGCAGATTCAGAAATACTTAATGGAACTAACTGTCTGCCTGAAGTCCACTAATTGTTATGTTTAAGATTAAACTGGTTTCCAAACAAGGGTTGGTTTTCCTCTGGGGGCACTGGATATAAAGAAGTGTATTACTGATTGTATTCACACAGAACTGTTGTCACTCTGTAACTTTGTACATTGCGAGAGCTGATCTTGTCATTTTGATTGTTCTCTGCAGAAAACAATTCAACTTTCACCGGAGACTAAACTTTGATTCAGTTTGCAGCCTGTCTTTATTCTGTTTATACAAGGTCTCATCTTCAAACCAAATTCCTCCCTCGCTGTTCAAGAAACTTCGACTACAGTTTGGCTCCAGGAATCAGAAAGGGACTCCACCGGTGACTGATGAGGGCATGCCTCCAGGGATCTGATGATCACCTGCCTCTAAACCTCGCCAAAACATCTGTGAGAGAGACAGAAGGTCAGAAACCGCGGAGGGCTCTGCTGATTCAACTCTGAAATCCAAACGACAAGGAAGCAATTTCAAACAGCAGGGGTAAGTTAAAGTTTCAATTTTATTGGATTATTGATTTGAATTGGACATTGAGACGGTTTGTGACACAAATATTGACTGTGATTTAACCGAGGGATTCAATGAAAGTTATCTTTTGTTTTGTAAAACTTGGGTTGTGTACAAAACAGGAGAAAAGAGAAGCTACTTTTTTTTCTCCAATTCTTCTGGTCACACTTGGCACTATTTCACATCTTTTGTCTGTAGTTCTGTTGTCTGTCAGGGCTTAATTCTATCTCCCCCACCTCTTCTTTTTTTTCTTGTTATGTCTCGGCAAGAAGTATTATGCTTTTGGGTCGTCTGTCCATCTCTAGATCAGAATCAGAAAGACTTCATTGATCTGTGAAGGGAAACTCTTGAAAAGACTGCTCCTTCGAGCCAGATTTGAACCAGCTACCTAAGGATTTCAGATTTATACTTCTACAGTCCTCCGCTCTACCAACTGAGCTATCGAAGGGTGGCAATGCATATAAACACACTTCCCATTCATGTGAATGTGATAACACAGGACCCCCTGGAGGGGAATTCTGACTCATCAGGGGCTGTAGCTCAGTGATAGAGCGCACTTACAGTCTCAATGCCCAGATGTATTACAAGATTTGAAGTGAGCATTGCATTGTTCAGTGCTGGTGGTATAGTGGTGAGCATAGCTGCCTTTAAAGTAGTTGACCTGGGTTCGGTTCCCAGCCATCGCAGTAGCTTTCTTTAAGTGATGTTACTTGCTTTATTTAACAAGAAGTCAGCAGAAAGGTTACTTTCCCAACCTGGTTTGATAAAACCTTAGATCTCTTTGGGCTGCACGATTATGGCCAAAGTGATAATCACGATTAGTTTGATAAATATGGATGATTATCACAATTATTTCCAAAGTGCTGGAAAGGAAGGTTTCACCAACTGCTGGCTCTCAGGTTAACAAGGAACAATCTCAGCAAGGTGATTGATGGATGATTTTAGTTACTTCAGCAAATTGGTACAGCTGTAAGACATGACATTGGTTGGCTTCCTACTATGTTATATATGCAAATGGCAGTGGTGGGATTTGAACCCACCCCTCCAGAGAGACTGGAGCCCTAATCCAGCGCCTTAGACCACTCGGCCACACTACCTGTAAGTGAACAGCATCTTTGATGGTGGCAAAGCCGATCCTCTGAAGTGTATAGCCATAAATCTGCTTTTTTTTGGCTTCTTCCTCACTCTTCTTTGCACTCGTTCCCACTTGGACCTCCACAGGAAATAAAAGATGGCTCGTTCCAGGTCTAAAATCTCTTAAAAAAAGAGCTGATGAGTAAATCAAAGCTAAAAGCACTGCCTTTTTTAAAACACCAATGTGAATAGTCAACGTGTGAGCAATCAGGAAGCTCACATAAAAGATAGCTGTTGGAACCTTGGTTGTACCTCCTTTAACACCCATAAAAGCTGAAGGGTACACCCATAAAAACGTATGTGTAATGCAATAAATATACTGCTCTACAGTACAAGTACATGAATACAATAAAGTAGAAACTGTAGAACGTGTTCATTTAAAGGGCTTGTTGTGCTGTCTGATAGTCTGAGGTATAAAAGAGAGAGCATTCCGCTTAGTTTGTGTCACAGGAGGTCTTAGTCTACCACTACGTTCTATAACCCTACCAGTCAGATTACCACAGGAGGTAATATCTTCTGCAGCTCTTTTAAAGACTCTACCATAATACCTGCTGGAGATGCCAGGTCCTCATACATGTAAAGCATGCGCTCTACCACTGAGCTACATCCCCTGAAGATTTTCAGAATTCTTTTTACTTTTATCCGAGATAGACTAAGGCTGAATCCCATTCTTTCCCCTTACCCCTACCCCTTGGCCCTTACCCCTACCCCTTGGCCCTTGAAACCAAGGGGTAGGGGTAAGGGGTGAAAACATACCCCTATGAATTGGGACACCACTTTATGACATCACCATGCAGTATTGATCACAAACTTCCAAGATGCCGTCTAGGTCTGTTGATTGTGTGGGTTTGGACAACAGTGTGTGTTATATATTTTATAGTTATTTTAGGTTCACTTTGGTAGTGCAGAGTACTTATCTGTGTAGTACTTAGGTCTGTTTGCAATAAAAAAGTGTATACACATGCATCATGTGTACATATACATACATATACACCCTGTATACATGGTGTGTTGTATATCTGTTTCAGTTATCACCGTTTTGAATGTCATTGATGTTCACAAAAACATTTTGTTGACAAAAATCTGTCTTTATTGGTGATAAATTGAACATAACAGGCAAAAACGTTACATAAAATAATGTTACAGAACCATTGTCAACTATTAAAACCATAACTAACATGTCGCACACAATAAAAGGCTTCAAATGTGTAAAACTAAAAAAATACACACAAGACCACAAACAAACTACACACACACTACACTGTTGTAACTACAGCTGCTCTGATATTCCAGACCAGTCTGGAGCCTTTGGCCAGTAACCCCCCCCCCCCCCCCCCTCACATATCATCAGTGTCCCATATCAAAACCAACAACAATATAACAAGTGCATGAACAATGAACAGGAATTAATTACAGATTATTACAATAATACAGTAGGCTACCAATGCAATAATGAATGGGTACAACATGAACATATGAATTAGGAGACGTCTGCTGGTTTTCAGCCCCAACCTGGATCGGCTGCTGTGTCCTCCTGTGTCCTCCTGTGTGATACAGGGCGGTATATGTTAAGCACGTAGCGATGTATCATAGACCATTAATATATATCTAGCTATACAATCTATGCGATCTATACAGTCCATTCAAGGCAGAAATATGTGGGACTGTTCAACGTTAGCGTTAGCGATTAGCGTTAGCATTGCAAGCTAGCGATTTTTAAAAAGTTTCAGTTAGGAACATGGTTGCAAGTATACATGTACAGGACTGCATAGACCACAAAACAAGACTGTCCTAACTTTTTAATCAATTATTTAAGCCGAAAGTACTTACATTCATGTGTCTCTCTGGTCGACGGGCAGCCATTGATGCCTGTGTGTTTTCTAGTGAGGTCGCGTCCACACTAGGTCCCAAGGGCTATACAGCCCTTGATCTATGCCCTACCCCTAGCTCGTAATACGTATTGGACCGGCACTAGGTGCCGCGTGAACGCGCAAAAGCTAGGGGAAGGGGTAAGGGGAAGGAATGGGATTCAGCCTAAGGCTCCAGTCTCTCTGGAGGCGTGGGTTCAAATCCCACCACTGCCATTTGCTGAAATGTTACGTACATTGGCACACTCCTTGCTGAGGATTGTCTAAATTTGACTTTACAGCACCTTGGAGTAGAGTTTACCAAGGAGGCTGAGCAGTGTGATACTCCTGTAATGAGCAGATTCCATTCTTCTTGAAGAGGGGAGCAACCACCCTGGTCTGCCACTCCTTAAGCACTGCCACAGACCTCCACGCAATGTTGAAGAGGTGTGTCAACCAAGACAGCCTCTCCTTACAATATTTCTCAACAAATTTAATCAATCCCTGGGGCTTTGCCACTGTGGAGTTCTTTAAACAGTAAAACCAAGGATATTTTTACTACTGTAAAACTAAGTTACAGTAAGGGTATTATACTGTAAAAAAACATGTACAATTATGATACTGTAATTAGGAAGTTACAGCACGTTGCCAGTAAGTTAACGCAAATTTACCAAAAAAAGTCTAACAGTGTTCAGACAAACATCACTGACTTTCATTCTTGTAAAAAACACAACTTCCTGGACTTTCTTTACAATATAGTCTGTACATGTCCCTTGCTTCCAAATTCCCATTTTTCATGGGCTGAATCTCAACTAGCACTGACTCTGCAGAGAGAGCCAATCAGAGCTGATCAGCAACAGCTGTGCTACCTGCATGATGGGTTTTAACCTGGCATGTAGCACAGGAACCAGTTTCTCTTGGTGACTGGAGTGATGGGAGCTGTTTGGGTCTTTGTTATTTGTGTGCTGACTGTTTGGATTAACAAAGGTTGTTACATTTCTTCTGTTTGAAACTTTTATTCAAATATGTAGCGGAGTATAGCAAATGTAAAATGTAGGGTAAATTACTCAATTACTGAAATTAAATTTACCTGGACCAAGGTCATGAAATGTGCTGTCAAACAGCAGCAACATTTGATTAACAGCAGTTATATTGTCCTTAGGCTTGAGTTTGCCAGTTGGCGGCACAAATGAAAGACATGATGATGAGCTGCAGAGGAGAATGATTAGAGGTAAGAACGCCAGTGACAGAATCTTTCAAGAGCTACTTACAGACACTAACTGAATTTATTTTGTACTACAGATGTGTCTCTCAATGATATCTCCATGAAGAGGGCCTTTTTGCTTCTCCAGTCAATGGAATCCAAGTTGATCCAAGCTGCTAAAGAAGGTGAGCAAGTTCTATGAAACCCTATTGGGAAAATGCTGCTGTGTTTACAGTTGTTCTTTGTGGCACAATGTAGTAAATTAAGGTTAAGATGTCTGGCTTTTGGAATGGGGATCCAACCCATGTTTAATTTTAAGCTATTTTGACCAAACAATGTCGGTATAAAACTGGCTTCTCAAATTATTCAGACATTTATATAGTCAGTCAGCCAACTTAAGCTAAGGTAGCTCTGTAGAGATCGTGGAATTTCCCAAACCAAGTAACTGCAGCACATGAACAAAACTGCTGTGCTAGCTTAATCTCAATTCAGATTCTGTAATGATGTAAACAAACTCCACTGGCCTAATTACCAATTAAATGATTTGGAGATATCAAGTCTTAAAAGGAAGTCGTAATACTTGCTTTACTTTTTAATCAAAAACAAAGAAGCCTAAATGGTAAGTTGGGTAGTTGGGACTTAACAATTTCTACATATTTTTCAGCACAACTGGAAACCAATGAAGTGGAAGCTGAGGCAGCTATTCAAAAACTTGCGGATGTTCAAATGCCCCTGAACGGACCCAATCAGCTCCAAACCTGCCTGACGCTGGGCGACCAGGCTGCCAACCAGACGCTGGGCGACCAGGCTGCCAACCAGACGCTGGGCGACCAGGCTGCCAACCAGACGCTGGGCGACCAGGCTGCCAACCAGACGCTGGGCGACCAGGCTGCCAACCAGACGCTGGGCGACCAGGCTGCCAACCAGACGCTGGGCGACCAGGCTGCCAACCAGACGCTGGGCGACCAGGCTGCCAACCAGACGCTGGGCGACCAGGCTGCCAACCAGACGCTGGGCGACCAGGCTGCCAACCAGACGCTGGGCGACCAGGCTGCATGAACAATGTTTATTTTTAGGAAGCGTCGGCTGAGCTTGCCGTTATTACCTTCCTCCGTTACCTATAACCTGCCTACCTAACACGTAGTATCTGCTGCGCGCGGCCGCACGTGAGTGAGAGTTGACAACAAACACCGGCAGCTGCTCCGCCATTCATCATAAACTTTGGCTTTAAAACTTCATACAACAAGACCCAAACAAAGAAGCGCTGAACGCAAAATAGGTTAACCTGTGGTGAGTAAACATGTTCAGCTCAGCATTGGCCATCTAACGTTAGCTTGCTTGTTGCTTCAGCTACGACCTTCGGGAGGTATACTCTGACTGTCGTTCGTTATGAGAAGATGAATGAGGTCTGCTGTTTAGCAAAAGTTACATAGGGGGTACCCAAAATATCAGGCCGTTTTTCACCTGATAATATGTGTATCCCACCCCCTAACATGCAAGTGTCTATCCTGTCATCATGCGTGTTATTTTGTGTGTTTAATAGGTCACAATAACAACCTGAAATAATGTATTTTAATAACGGGTCTGTCCTGTCATCAGGCGTGTTAGTGTGTTTTTTTTTTTTTTATTCACAACAAGTACTTGTTAAAAAAGTATGATTATATAAAGTGTTAGAAAACAGACAAGGCTTTACAAAAATAATAATGAACATCCCCTAAAACAAGTATAAAAGAACGGCTGTTAAGGCCCTTAAAAATGCAATTAAAGTGCATAATAACAAAAATAATAATAATATTTATAAGAATAAGTGATTTTTAATTGAGCTTCCTGCCTGACAACGTCAGTGCTCGGGCACTAAATATAAATAAAAGGTATGAACATGTTTGTACATCTTTGTAGCAGAATTGTGTTGACTACACACATGCATAACAAAGGAACGATCCCTCTGTTGGTGGGCTTTTAACGCACAAGTGATGATACCAACGGCAGCAAAGATCACATTGAATCTGAAAAAAAAAAATATTAATCAGTGAGAAGTTATACATTTTCATTCATGTGTTACAGAGCTAATGTTATATATATTAATATATCTAGTTGCGGTTAATGATTGTGTTACCCAATTAGAGTCCGACTCATGCTCCACCTCCCCACAACAGTGGCATGTCTCTGTCAGGTCATCTGTTAAAAGGAAAAACAGAAAAGTTAATTTTCGTCATGTATGTACATTGTTAAAATTCTGACAACTTTATATTGTATTTTGACAGCAACTGTAAGAGTGTTTATTTCATTTACTAATACATCCCATTAAAACCTAATACTTACCACTCTCTCGGAGGAGAGTCATGGCAATTTGCATCCTGTACTGATTGATGTCCTGTTGACATGTAGGGAAATCCACTTCTTCTCCTTTTAAAAGTAGCTCTGCAAACTAAGCAAAATGACATTATAGAGTTTTCAAATTAATATCTGTTATTAACAAGGAATCTATATGATGCATCACAGAGCCAAATCAGTTGTCAGTGAAATACATTCTTATTTAAGTCATTGGTTGTATTAAAAACAATTTCTTGTCTAACATTTGTAGAACATACTTTCAGGGCAAATACCCCACAAGAGGTGGAGTCAGACTGTTTAGGATGCTGGACTGTCTCACATCTCCACCTTGAGACATTGCATCCCTTTTTTTGCATGAATGCCCTGAAGACAACATTAAATAACAATATAATCATTAATGTTGGCAGTGTGGCATGCAAATTGTAAGATATACTGTGTATTTCATGTATTTATTTATTTTGTGTCCACTGTCATTTCTAATCGAAAGTGGACATCAGACAATAAAAATGTTAATGTTTAGCAACCCTTACCTTGTTGTTTCCAAACATATTTTGAGGTCCTTTTTGGACTCCCCCAGTGGATCCAAGAGTATGGACCAGGCACGGCGTCATGGGTGGGCCTGACGGGCCTACGCCCACCCACTTTTCAACAGGCCCACCCACAAATTTTCATTAAAAAAAATATATGTTTTAATTATAAAGAATAATTAAAAAATGGCAAATTATCTCATAATTTGTGCTAAAATAAAGTAACAGTTTGTCTTTTTTGGAAATAACTTGAGTCTTGTTTTACACGACAGATGACGTCAATGAACCAGTTCTGTGCCCGAGTGTTGAATGAAACTGTCGGCCAGTGTTGTTGATCTGTAGTGTTGAAAACATAAAAACAATTTAACAGAATTGTGAAAACTTCGGCCTCCTGTTATACGAGCAGAACTAAACTATGTTTGGGGGAAATATTAAATGCCTGACCACTGTTCCAGTCTATAGAGCTTTGCGTAATAGCGCAGCCAGGTATGGTGCGTAATGGAGATTCCAACGCGCTCCTCTCTGGTCAGAACCAAGGAGAGCGGTCGCGGATAGGGTCGTCCCATACAACAAAACGTTTGTACAATGTATTTTTACAACATATTTAAAGAGCATCAAGCTACTGAAATCTCAATTATAGTAGCACAGATAATATAACAGTATATTAGTCATTTGTATTAGGTTAAACAGTGATTTGAAATCATGTTTTAATTTGAGGCCCACCCACAATTGGTCTGGCCCATCCAAAACTGGAATCCTGGCGCCGTGCCTGGTGTGAGCGTGTGAAACCGGTCAAATGCGTGTGTTTCACGGCCAATGCGTGAGAGTTGGCAGCCCTGTAGAGGTCATGCCACTTCGGCTGCTTAGGGGCTGGTCTGTCAGAAGGCCAAACCACTGAGCCGGCACACGCCCTCAACCTTGCCATCCACTCTCCTTCCCCCATGCTCATCTAAAGGCAACATGAATATGGACAACAATAAACAATGAGCATCCTTTGGACAATACACTGTGACACTGCAACCCAAACGCACACCTACTATGACAGCTGCATTATCAAATCCATCAAGTTACTTGTAAATGGGCAGTAATCTACCTAGATGATTAGCATAGAGTAGGCTATGTCATAGCAAGTTAGTTACATATTGTTTCTCTATTTAAAGTAACATTGAGAGTATAATATGTAGATTGTAACATCAGTTTGTTTACATGACACAAAATAGCCATGATACAGTAGTTAACCTGCAGCTTGCAATTTACCCAGGTGAGCTCGATTTTAACGCCACAAGCATTTGCTTTACGGCTTTTTGAGGTTGAGCTGCACATGTATCCTTATCAGGCTATTTCCCTGTTACTCAGAAATTGGGGAAGCTGACTCATGCGGAAATGTAGAAGCTGGACGTGCATTGTATTGTTCTTACATGTCAATTGGATTCTGACTTTGAATTCAAATATTTGGCAGAACTGTACCTTCTGATAGAGGTAAACCCACTTGGGTTATCTTTGGGCTGCTCTATGGTCTTCTGCAGAAGGATAAATCCCAGAGTTTGCTCCTTCCAGGTTACTTAAGCAGCAAACGTCCCTGGGTGGACTTGAACCACCATCCTTTCGGTTAACAGCCGACTGCGCTGACCTAATGCGCCACAGAGACTGCGCCTGTCTGTTGTTTTAGATTAGATTAGATTCAACTTTATTGTCATTACACATGTACAGGTACAAGGCAACGAAATGCAGTTTGGGTCTAACCAGAAGTGCAATAGCAGTAAGTGCAGGATATACAATGGTTCCGTAAGTGCAAGACATGGATATGTAATGAATAAATATAGAAAAGAATACTATTATAAACAGAGTTTTACAGATGGGTTTGTCCTATGAATACAAAATATAGATAACAGGTATTGTGAGCAAGATTTACAGCTAGGAATTTGGTTTATGGGCGGGCACTAGATCTTTAAGCCACAAGCATTTGCTCTATGGCTTTTTGAGGTTGAGCTGCACATGGTTTGCAGAACTGTACCTTCTAATGGTGCTTTTCCACTGCGTGGTATCTACTCGACTCGCCTCGACTCTACTCTCGAATCTTTTGGTTTTCCATTACGAAAAAAAGTCCCTGGGACCTGCTACCAGGTACTTTTTTTAGTACTACCTCAGTCGAGGTTCCAAGCGAGCTGAGGCGATACCAAAAGGTGACGTGGAAACCTGCAGACTGCTGGGTGGTCAGATCACTACGTTGTTAGCAAACAAGAGTGTGGAGTGTGTGTCCAGAACAAACGGGACATTTAAAAAAAATCTAGCCAGACACCGACAGATTATTGACTCTCTGCACTATTCTCGCTTATCAACTGTTCAATATTAAGGGTTATTGGGGGCTTTATGTAGTTTCCAATATTTCACACTGTTATTTAAAAACAAAACAAAAAAAACACAATTTATCAAAGAAAAGTTTTTATTTAGCTTTTCAAGTAGCGCATCAAACCCTCCCGTACATCCCGGTCTTCTTCGTCTGCACCCTGGGACAATGTCCCCCCCCCCCCCCCTCCGGCTCTGCTGTCCCAGATGTATCCCAGTTGTTGTCATAAGCCTCTCCATGACTCTCATGAAGATTATACGAAGCCCAGCAGGTCAGAACCAGAGATCTCACCGGTCGGACATCGCCCACCAGACGGTCTGCGGCGGCGATTTTGCAGAGCGTGAATGCTCTGAAACACAAATGGTACACAGCACACATGTTGGTGTGTAATCGTGGTTACTAAAGTTCATGTACTTTATATAACGCTAACGTATAGTAAATACTGACCGGGCCGCTAACACATGCAAATGTTAGCTAACGTTACCAGGAAACGTAACTTCCCCTTTTGTGTCGGCGAACAACAGTCATGTCAACGTCTGAACTCCGTCGGACTTCCCAAACTCCCGTTTTTTTCAGCGGTGATTTTGTTGCCTCCTTCAGCTTCTTTTGAAACAAAACATTTCTTCTGGCTGTGGCGAGTAGTCGACGTGCTGTTGTGAGTGGCGTTGACAATTACATCATCACACGTAGCTATGGTGACCAGCCATGCTGAGGTGTTACTCATTTTGCAATGGAAAACGGACGCAGAATGGGTCGAGTCGAGGCGAGTCAAGGCGAGTCGAGTCAAGCTGTTACCAGCAGTGGAAAAACGCCACAAGTGTATTCAGTCCGTCAGCAAGTCTGTAATCCACAACAATTAAAAGGGTGTATGTTATTCTACAAGGGCCCTTGTATACCTTTAGAGAATGAGAAGAGAAAAGGTGATGTAAAATAAAGCATTTTAGCCCAACACACCCATGTGAGCTAAGCAATAGGTCAAACAAATCCGGAGTGCCACACAATTTACCTTTATTACCCAGTTAAGCAATCCTTCAACACAGACAGGCATAACACAATGTTAACACCTTTGGTCCCCCACAGTAAAATGCAATATATTAAGACAACCGTATGTGCCACCATAAAGGTTTGTTTTTGATACATTTTCCAGCTCACCGTAGCATTTTCCAAAAAATATAAGTAAAATCTGGTCCAATTGCTGTCATGATCAAAATTAAGAATTTAAAATCATTACCACAATTTGTATGAACCATTACAGGTGAATTGAAGGACTACAAAATACTTACTTCCTTCCACGTAGAAACTTGTGGCAGCCTGAACCAACTGGTCACATCCCTCCATGGTGGTGATAGGCCTCAGTGATCCCAATAAAGACAGGCTCTCGGCAGCTTCCTCAACAGCATCTCAAGCCGATGCAATATCAACTGCCTCACTGATCTTATTGACAACATGTACAGTTTATTAGTATAAGGCCTTTTCAGATACTTCACCATTTGTAACAGGAAAAAAAAAAGAAGTCATTTTACCATTGTAGTTGAGATCATTGAGGGCTGATCTCATTTACAATGACAGAGTCAAATTATATAGACAAATGTTAAAGATTAAACAGAACACCATCAGTACATAATATACACCTTTTTGAGTTTCAACTGCAAATCCTGGTCTGCTACCTCTTCCAGAGTGGGTGGCAATGTAGGTGTTGAGCAGAGGTTTTGGTAGAGCCTCTTGGAAAAAAAAGAAGGCAACACACCTCCATGTACCAGTGCCACAGCCATCATCACTCCAAATGTTCTGTAGAGACTTTTTTGTAATGCTGCAAAAAAAACTGAAATGTTCTAGTTTCCAGTGGATAACAGTTGGCAAAAATCTTCAGGAAACGGTGTTTACAACTTTCTCAAATCTAAAATTTTAACAAAAGAAAAAATCAATATGTCAGATAAGTGTCATGTGTGGGTACTAACCATGGCTGTCCAGGGACAGGTTCTTCCTGTTCTGTGGCCCTGTAAACAGGCTGCTGTCTTTTAGTTCAATCATAAGCAGTCGGAAAAACTCCCGTGTAAGGCCCCCGTCATCCACTGAACCCTCTGCTTGCATGAAGTCATCCATAAATACAATACTTAATTTGGCTTCTGGATTAAAACTCCTCCTTGCAAAGGTTTGGATGGCACCATTCATTATGTTTTCTCTGCATACATTTATCATGTTACTGCTGGGCGTCTCTCCAATCCAGACTTTTGATAATAGAGTGGTCAGTAATGTTTTCAGATCTGGTCTGGAACCACACACAACAGTAACCAGGAGGGATGAGCGAGTACAGCATTATCTGTATCTGTATCTGTTTACCACATGAATTATCTGTATCCGGATCCGTACGTGGACTGGGCGGGGCCTAACCCGGAAGTGGTCAGATTTAACCCGGAAGTGGGTCGGGTTGTCTTGAAATGGGCGGGGCTTTAACCAGTATGTTATTTTAAGCATGCAATTGATATGGGTTGATCAGAAATTGTTATATTTATTGCTGATTTGAAAACTATTTACATGACAGCATCAAGCTTCAAATCAATGGTGTTGTCATGGTAACAAACAAACTATATACAGAACGTTTTGCAACAATGAATACAACACATGCAGCTCCAATTATGAAGTAAAATGTAATGAACAAGAGTTTTCATACTCAATATAACTTTCTTTTTTTAACTTTTTATTTTTTATGATCAGTGTGATTTTTTTTGTTTTTGGTTCTTGTTTAATTTTTTTTATTTCCACACAAGGTATATATGTGTGTGTGTGTGTGTGTGTGTGTGAGTAAGAGAGAGACACAGAGAGAGAGGGGGCGGATGGCAGCTGACAGTAAAAATAAATAATCTCTGATGGCAGAGACGCAACGGGAGTTGCATTTAAACCAAGCAGCATGTCTGAAACCCACGTTCACCAGAAATCTACTGGTTACTATGTAAGGACTACAAACCCCACGTTCACCAGAAATCTACTGGTTACTATGTAAGGACTACAAACCCCACGTTCACCAGAAATCTACTGGTTACTAAGTCTGTAAGTACTATAAACCGAAGTTAAAAACAAACCTGAAGCTGAAGAAACCCTAAACGTTAACGGAACAGATCCGCAGACCCGACTGACTGATGGAGAGAGAGAGAGGCCGAGGGAGCGGATTTCTCCATGTTCTGTGTGTGTGTGATAGAGCCGAGCGTGTTTGAAAGCGGGGGGGGGGGGGGGGTATTAACTCGTATTACTCATATAATACTTGTACTCGGCAAAAGTGCTTTATCCGTACCGGATACTCGTTTCAGCCGAGTACTCGGATCACCCCTAGTATATAGTCATGAAAACAAAGAAAATGCATTGAATGAGAAGTTGGTTCCAAACTTTTGGCCTGTACTGTATACATATATATATATACTTTATCACTATTCCATCAAGTTAAAGGAATTTAATTATTTGATGGAAAAAGGTTACGATAAAAGGCAGACAGAGAATCTACGGCACAGGGAAAGCAGGTTAGAATCAAAATACACGAGGACATAAACACAAACGCAATGTTCAAGTGACAAAGCTGAGCCAGCAGAGAGTGGTTGCTATGGTGCAGAGTTGATTAGTGGATGGGTTGCAGCTGTGCAGCTGGGAGCAGGTGAATCAGCTTGACAGCTATCAGGAGTTGGGAGATTGATGTGTATCTCACTTTTATTAAGAGAAGGCTCTTCACCTGACTTTGATAAAATGGCATCTGTGAAAATAAACCTTATTACATTCACTGAATATTGAAGATCCACAGGTGATTATGGCCTGGTATTATCAATTAAAGGTGCCCTGCCACATCAAAACCGTTGTTACTTGCATTTGTTTTTAAATATGTGAGGTCTGTATGTGTGTGTATTATGTGGTGAATGTGAAGATGAACTGTTACCTCCTCTGTCAGCTCTAGCCACAGGGCACCTTTAATGACAAATGCTCTTAATGACAAATGCTCTTTCAGTAATTCACTCATTCCAAACATATCTTGTGTCTGGGGTCTGTAGAGATGAAATAAGTTGACATGCAACAAGCCTACGTCCTCAGCCTGCTCTGTAAAATGTCCTGAAATCACAGGAGGTATAGATAAAGTGGAGTGTATGCATTATGCTTTTACAGAGGAAATAAATATACATGGGAGCATTTTCTAGTGTGCAGTGTTAGGCTTTCCCCTTGTTCTTCTTCTCCCTCTCTGCCTATCTCAGGTGTTCCTGATTGAGCATCAGTGGGTGGCCCCGCCTCCTGTACATAAGGAAGGCTGGGAGCCAAATCTCTCTCCTAGTCAGACTGAAGCAGTCCTTGCACCAGGGTGTCTGCACCGTTCTTTCTGGTGGCTTTATTTCTTTAGAGGACAGGGGTCTGGCAGTTTAGTTTACTTTATTAGTCTATACACAACTTTGTTTATGGGGGTGCTGGGTCTGATGGGACCTTTGTGGGTTGGCCCAAGCTTCTTCCCTTCTTTTGTTTTTGGCGAGACCTTCATACAGTTTTGGTAAAATCTTCAGTAATTAATTTATGTGCACGACCACGCACTGTGATAGTTTGTGGGGCCTTGGTGCTGGAAACGGCTGTGGTGACTTTATTGCTGTAGTGGCCTCCCCCCCACCCCAGTGGGTAGATACTTAAGCTTCTGGGGAAATATGAACATGAGGATTTAGAGTAAAAGTGTGGAAACACTGAAACCACTAAACATGTCATGCATGGTAAGGCCTAACACAACAGGCCCTTTACAAACTTTACAAGTGAACTGATCTCCTGATAAATGATATCTCCCATGTTATTTTCTCTTTAAATTGGCACACTTTTTCCTGGCCTGTTGAGGGGTGAGGCAGCTGCCAGATGATTTCCCTGTGGAGGACAAAACATGTCAACTAATTGCGTCTCTGCAGATCCCAGACACCAGATACGTTGGAAATTAGTGAATCAGTGGAAGAGCATTTGATGTTGATATAACACCAGACCACATTCACCTGTGGATCTTCATTATTCAGAGTGAATGTCATAAGGTTTATTCCTACAGATGGTATTTTATTAAAGTCAGGTGAAGAGCCCTTACATAATAAAAGTGAGATACACATCACTCTCCCAACTCCTGATTGCTGCTAAACTGATTCACCTGCTCCCAGCTGCACAGCTGCAAACCATCCACTTATAGTTGCTGTGTGCTGTGCTTTTTCAATAAAGGGTTTAAAATTTGTATGTAATCGCTCATTTGTGAGAACAAAAGCAGCACTTTACACTGTACATTACTGAATTTCCTTTAGGATCAATTTAAAACCCCTAAACTTTCAGTAGCATATGGGTAAAATAACTTTTTTTTTTTCTTTTTTTTTTTATGCAAAGTACTCCTGCACAAGGAAATATGTGAAGATTTGGATTTAAAGACGATTCCTTCACGTGCCTCTATGTCTGGGGCCGTGTCTGACCTGCTGAAGGAGCATAAAGAATTTGATGTGTTAGACATTTTGATTTACAAATAACATCCTGAGGGTACAAATTTGTATTATGTGCATAAAGAAGCCAAGAAAAGATGGAAAAATCTTGAAGAGGCATTAACTGACAGATTAGACATTTGTATAATATGTCACAAAAGGTTAGATTTTATTTCCATCATTTAAACTTTCAAAATAACATAACAAAAAAATGGTGTCTGTAAAAGTTTGGGCACCCTGCAGTTTCTAGCATGCACCCCCCCCCCTGGAAAGCTGAGACACCTGACAGCATCATCGATTGTTCTAAATCATCGTCTGGAAAGACCAGGTGATTTCAATCTCAAGGTTTTAAATGCCCAGACTTATCTGACCTTGCCCCAACAATCAGCACCATGGCTTCTTCTAAGCAGTTGTCTAGGAAACTGAAAATAGTTGCCACTCACAAAGAAGAAGGCTATAAGAAGATAGCAAAGGGTTTTCAGATGCCAATATCCTCTGTTCGGAATGTAATTAATAAATGGCCGTCATCAGGAACAGTGGAAGTTAAAGCAAGATCTGGGAGACCAAGAAAAATATCAGACAGAACAGCTCGCAGGATTGCGAGAAAAGCAAGTCCAAACCCGTGTTTGACTGCACGATCTATCAGAAAGACCTGGAGACGCTGGAGTTGTGCTACACCATTCCACTATAAAGAGATACTTGTACAAACATGGTCTTCATGGAAGAGTCATCAGAAGAAAACCTCTTTTACGTCTTCACCACAAAAAAATGCGTTTGAAGTTTGCAAATGAACATATAGACAAGCCTGATGCATTGTGGGAACAAGTTCTTTGGACCAATGAGGTTAAAATAGAACTTTTTGGCCGCAAGGAGCAAAGGTACGTTTGGAGAAAGAGCACAGAACTTAATGAAAAGAACCTCTGTCCAACGGTTAAGCATGGGGGGGGGATCAATCATGCTCTAGGGTTGTATTGCAGCCAGTGGCACAGGGACCATTTCGCGAGTAGAAGGAAAAATGGATTCAATGAAATATAACCAAATTTTGGACGCTAACTTGATGCTATCTGTGAAAAAGCTGATGTTAAAGAGAGGATGGGTTCTACAAATGGATAATGATCCTAAACACACCTCAAAATCCACGGTGGATTACATTAAGAGGTGTAAACTGAAGGTTTTGCCATGGCCTTCACAATCTCCTGACCTCAACATAATGGAAAATCTATGGATAGACCTTTTTAAAAGAGCAGTGAATGACAGAAATCTCAAAGAACTGGAAGACTTTTGGAAGAAAAAATGGGCAAAGATACCTCAAACAAGAGTTAAAGACTCTTGGCTGGCTACAAGAAGCGTTTCCAAGCTGTGATAATTGCCAAAAAGGGTTGGTAAGGGGAAGTACAAGATATCAACTCTGCAGGGGGCCCGAACTTTTACAGATGCCATTTTTTTGTTTTCTTTTATTTTGAAAGTGTAAATGATGGAAATAAAATCTAACTTTTTGTGACATTGAATTCTAACTTCTAAACCCAAAACAAAGAAGTCAAATATGATGTATAGGTACCCGTGTTGGGTTAAAACCTTGCTACTGTTGACTTTTAAAAAGGTAAAATGTCTGAAGGAACCAGGTTAGAAAATTAAGCATACAGCTGTCTCCATTTTCCCCCCACCTTCTGACTGTAAAGAGTTGATCAGGTCAAGTCTGGCAATTAACTTATGGAAAGGGGCTTCCTGCTATGCAACAAAGGTGGTCCTCTCTGTCTCCTGTCCCCTGGGGTCTTGGTCTAGGCTAAAACAATACAATGTTGATTGGACTACTTTGATGTCAGAGTTTCACATTTACACAAAACAACCTCTGTTCTGTAACCAAAACGACCCCCAAAGGTGCAGTGTTTGAAGGCAGGTCAGTTCTCATTGCACAGGAAAGATGTACGGCATGTTGTCATGACAACAGCGGACCAATGAGAATGGAATTGAAAGCACCAGGTGAAAAGGAACCGCCCCCAGGTACACGGCATAAATGAGTGTTTTACAGATATTCAGGACTGTTTTCATGTGACTCCGTCAGGAGGAGCGTGGATCAGTCCGCTGTCAGCTGCAGTGTTATGTGTTTGTTTTGTCTGATTGTCTTTGTCTCATCATCTTCATCACTGCTATTGCATTAAACCTTCACCAATTCTCAATTTGACCCCCAGCCTCCTTTTCCTCAGAAATCCGAACGAACGCGATTTAAGTTATGAATTTCTTACACTACCAGAGCAAACTGAAGTAAATACAGGAATATCATCATAGAAACAAAGGAATACACTTTTATTTTTAAACTTTTTTGTTTAGTGCCACTTTTTGGAAGGGAAACAATCTGATGTGCATTTTGTGGCATTTACACACTTTTCAATTTACTATACTATGACTTTTTTCACTTGTACACTATACAACTGTTTTCTGTCCTCGTGAAGCACTTTTGTCTTTAAAAACTTTAATTTATACAACCAATTCAAAACATTACAACTGTTTTAAATATGCTGTTAGTCTGACACAGTTTCTGAATGAGTTTAGGAGATCTTTTGACAATTCCTTTAAATTAAACTTAAGATCCACCCCCAAACCTGGTATCTGTAGCCTCGCCCCTCTTACCAGCAGCTGTAGAACAAACATTTCCACTTCTCCTGCCGTGAGTTATTGGGACCAAACCGGAACCACCGCTGAGCAGGGAGACTCTGGAGAGACTAACAAAGCTGGTTCCAATGAGTTATTAGGAATTTTGGGACCAAACCGGTGAGACTCTGGAGAGACTAATGGAGCCGGTGTGATACCCCTACCGGTTTCCACAACAAGTGGTTACCGTCATAGACAGTTAAAGAAAGAAAAAGGTGTCTGTATGTTGTGTTACCTAACAACTGCCGTTGGGCTGCCTGTGGCACCAGATTCATCACACAATCACAAAAGTATCCCTGGCGATAAATTTTTTTTTTACATCGTTTCCAAAATCTACTGGCGCCAAAATGTTTGTCTAAGTTAGCACCACATCAAAAACCATATAATTTTGGGTCGAGGTGGTTGCGATCTTGTGGCAAAAAAAGAGTTCCCAGCCTGCAGCTTTACACAATAAGCTATCAAAGCGCTACAGGAAATCGCTTCCAGTTACCTATTTATCAACTACGTCACCAACCGGGTAACACTTTGTTGTGAGCTCATCTACAACAACTGGTTACCTTGCCTTAGTTTATGAAAAACCCGAAGTTAGTTATCACGTTTCTTTGGTCGCATCTATGGACAAATTGACTACTACTTCATCATAGCCACCTACTAAGCTATACATTGTGACTGACACACATTTTAACAGATCGAATAGTCAAATATTGTCAAAATACACAATTGCCAACGAGTCACAGAAAAGTGGTAGGCTAATATGACGTAATTTGAATGCATGGAGTTTGGCTCCGAATTAACAAAGCATTTTAATGAGTCTTTCATCAAATCATTCCATCCAAACTGATGTCAAGTTGTTCTTACAGTGGTGCTCAAAAGTTTACATACACATGCTTAAATTGACTAAAAAGAGGAATAAAAAAATCATGTTTTGGAAATTTATTTTAATACCTAAATTAAAAAATGAGGTAAAATCCAACCTTTAAGGACACCAATTTTCTTTGTGAATGAATAACGTATTGTAAATAAATAAATGTTCTTATTTAAAATACAGGGGTCATAAGTATACATACCCCTATGTTAAATTCCCATAGAGGCAGGCAGATTTTTATTATTAAAGGCCAGTTATTTCCTGGATTCAGGATATTATGCATCCTGATAAAGTTCCCTTGGCCTTTAGAAAATAGCCCCACATCATCACATACTCTTCACCATGCTTAGAGATAGGCATGGGATACTTTCTATAAAATCATCTCTCAATGCAAATCAAACCAGGTATTAGTCTAACTGAAATAAAACCATGCCTATCTCTAAGCATGGTGAAGAGTATGTGATGATGTGGGGCTATTTTAATTCTAAAGGCCAAGGGAACTTTATCAGGATGCATAATATCCTGAATCCAGGAAATAACTGGCCTTTAATAATAAAAATCTGCCTGCCTCTATGGGAATTTAACATAGGGGTATGTATACTTATGACCCCTGTATTTTAAATAAGAACATTTATTTATTTACAATACGTTATTCATTCACAAAGAAAATTGGTGTCCTTAAAGGTTGGATTTTACCTCATTTTTTAATTTAGGTATTAAAATAAATTTCCAAAACATGACTTTTTTATTCCTCTTTTTAGTCAACTTAAGCATGTGTATGTAAACTTTTGAGCACCACTGTAAATCAAACTCCAACACGGCACAGTAGCTATTGATATTCGTCAATGACCTTATTCCTTTTAACATATCCTGGCTTGCAGCCTGGCATACAGCATGAGGAGCTGAACACCTTTTTGTGCCAAAAAGATGTTACTTTAGCAAGTAGAGGCATGTTTTTATAAAGTACATGCTGGACAAAAGTAGTTCTGGTTTAAGGTGGTCTCCCAACACACACCCAATGAAACAACAAACTGCATGTTGTGCACTGGATCTGACAAAAAAAAGCCAGTAGATTATTTAAACATTACATTTGTATGCGGATATTGTGAATGTGCTTACCCAGTCATCATGACCATCAATATTTATTCCTGGACTTTGGCATGCATTGCCACATGGTCTGCATAGCTCCGACAAATTTTCTGACACATTACACAGGTGTAAACAGTTTCTCAGACACACTGATGATGATACATTGACATAAAAAAAAAAAACTGAATCCACTACGCCAGCTATTTCTTTTCTCAACTGAGTAGTTGCTGCCTCATCAGTCCTGAAATCCACCAACTCACCTTTTAAAGACGAGCTCTGTTAACTACAAAAGACTTAGTACAATTAGTAAAAGTCAATAGCTTTATTTAACAAAGGGTCATTTGCACACATACCTTGCAGACCACTGCCCCACAGGATGTTGAATGCTGCTGGCGAGGATGGTCAATTGTATCACAAGTCCATCGCGATATATGTATATTTTTGCGTCTCATGAAAGATCTGTAGATGAGCTAAATATAGTTATTTGGAACTAAGAAAAATGTTATGACATTACCACTGACATAACCTGCCTTGTGATATCCTTGCATTTTGTTAATTGGACAGGGGTTTCACCAAGGGGATCAATGTAAAGCGCCCGCTTCTCCGTTGGCTAAATGACCTTCACAGTACACATAGATCATGTAAAGAGGATGAAATCTCACATTAAAATAGTCATTTTATAGTGTATGTACATTCTCACCACAAGTGTCCAGTGATGTTTGTCACAAACTGCTCCAAGTAAAACATCATAGGCCATTGGGTCAATCTGAAAACGTATACAGAATGAATAAATAATTGTAGGTTTTGTAACCATTTATGAACAGAATTTGAAAGTAGTCACCTTCTTTAATCCCCTGAATGATCCTTGCCACATCGCAGTCATCTCAAATGAGTCGACAAGAAAGTACTTTGTTACAGTTTTTTTGTGTAGTGTTTGAATGGTTGCATGGATAAATGCATTCAACACCTTAAGTGACAATTGTGTAGAGTTGCATATTGGTATTGTAAATAGTTTTAGGCATGTACATTAAGATTTCATGATGATGAAAGACTTGCATTTACCTCACTCTCCACCTGTCTTCCAGGTGCCAGATGCAGGTCTCTGGCAAATAATTTATAGGGTCCGACCTTGCTCCACAACACCCCTTGCTGTTTTCCGGCCCAGATTTCTGCTATTACTCTTAATACCAGGTCCCACATCACAAAGCCATCATCGTGGCCCAATTCACGTTTTCTCTTCCGCACCCTCTGATGTGCTGCCAATATATTGGCCTCCACTTTGGAGTAGACATCGGACAGTTTGGAAGTTAATGTTACCTCCTCATTTCCAGCCAGTGCATTTACTTCCTCGTCAGTTATCTGTAACATTGATGGTTGATAAATGAACACAAGTAACCTACAGGTTATGAATATACCATTATTGACAAAGTTGTTGTATACTGCAGGAAAAGGCCATTGTACCTGCCACTTATCTAGAATTTCAGAAGGGTAACGGGCCTCCCTTCCATACATGAGGTAAAATGGTGAATGTTTTGTGGTTATGTTTTTTGGTGCGTAGACCAAATACAGCCTTACAGTCGTCCAGTCGCTTGGGTGGCCCCTCACCATTTTTTTCAAAGCCCGGATATTGGAAAAGTAATAAACGTTATTCACCATAGTTCCACAGTTATATTTTATATATAGAAATACATTAAGAAAAACATGATTCACACCCTTGAATGGTGCCATTGAGCCTTTCCACCAAGCCATTGGTTTGTGGGTGGTATGGAGCACAGAGGCTTCTGGCAATGCCAAGCTTGGCACACATGTCCAGGTTAATCTGGCAGTGGATATAAAAATGAATGTGATGTTTTTCCCCCAGTGATGTGATAAACAACAATACAATAATATCAAATGTCTCCAAATTTGACTTACTTTGTTTATATTTAATTCTTTGCCCTGTTCTATAAGAATGCGTTTGGGTGCACCATATATATATTCCGATATAAAAGAAGTCCATGATGCATTCGGAAACTTCTTCAGCTGTCTTGGTTTGCAGTAGTAAATATCTGATTAAATTAACCACATTTTTGTATGGACAGTAGTATTTTGTGTTATAAAAACTTCTTTAGAGGTCTGATTCTCTACCATTTTATAATGTCTAAAGAAATCCGTTTTTAGATCTGGTCTTTTGTGTCTGTTTTGGTTTGAGTTGTGCTCTGACCAGAATGTCCCCAAGGTTTTTAGTTATTCTGAAAGCCATTAGTCTGATCTTTGAGGAAGACATTGTTACCTCCAGCAGAAATAAAAATATTTAATTGTTTTATAAATTTGACATTTTCAATCGAATAGTAAATATAATGGGAAAGATTGTTCCAGACACACAGGTTTAACTCGGGTAAAGGTTTCAATAGTGAGTGATGGTTTGGGTGATGGCTAGATCTAAAAAACCCCGCATGCGTGTCAGTCTCCTTGAAAAAAAACCTTGACCTCTAGTTTGTGTATCGGGGAAATCAGTCCCCCCTTGAAGGTCATTGTGTCCAGAAAGTCTATGGAGTCCAGACTAATAGTGGATTGAAACCTAATGACTGCCTGTCGTTGTTGAAGGTGAGTACAAACTGCTCAAAATCCTCTTTAGAGTGTTGCCAACCCCCAAATGTCATCCAAATACCAAAAGTAAAGTAGCTTTTTTTGGGCAGGATTCCAGAGCGCTTTCCTCCCATTCAGCTGTGAATATATTTGCATACAAGGGTGCAAAACGTTTCCCATCGCCGTGCCTTTGATTTGTAAAAAATATTGGCCATCAAATTCAAAATCATTGTCAGTGAGGTTAATTTTACTTGGATAATTTCTCTGTTGGGTCTTCTACTGTCCGGTGTTTTTGGAGGCGTTTTAAACCGCTGATAGGCCTTCTGGGGTTTGTACATTAGTGTACAGGTTGTCTTCATCAAGAGAGAAAAGAAAAGATGAGGACGGTAGTTGAATATTTTTGATTTTATCCACAAAATCGTAGACGTCCTTGATGCGCTAGGATGTAACATCGACAGGGGTTTTAATAAAAATCTATGAACTCTGCCATGTAATATGTCTCGCTCTCCCAGTCAGAGACAATAGGGCGGCCTGGGGGAATACAGAATGGGAGGCCATGATTCTCTGTTTTTATGGGTGGACCTCGGGATAAAGGGTAAGTGCACAATCAGTTTATCTTTATAATAAACGGACAATTTCAGTTTTCTGTTGTAATTCTGTAAGTCCATTCTAGTCAGATCTTTGAGATCTTTGTGACTTAGCCCTGTATTTAGCAGCAAGGTCTGCGCCGCTGTCAGCTGGAAGGATTCACATCAGTTAATGACAGCTTTTAAACCTGTTTCCTTTTTACTACTTACAGGGTTACCGTGTTTAAATGCAGGATGTGTTCCCCGGTCTGCTTGGACCAGTGGATGAGGTCCTTGTCCACAGTGAAATTGTTTCTGGACAGCTGGGGGATGGAGTTGTAGTTGGCCAGAATGTGGTTGTTCAGAAGTCAAGTGGGAGAGGGGAGGATCTGCACCATTCAATCGGGGGGTCGTCTGGACTTCTGCTACTCTTTGTGCAGAGTTTGCTCTGAGTGCTTCCACTGCGTTGTTCTGAGGTGGATTCCTGGCTGTGATTGGGGGTGGAGGGTTCCGCTCCAGAAGCTCTAACAAAACTTAGCTCAAGAGTCTCCTCATCACAGGTTGGGCGCCTTGAGCTGTAGCTGAAAGAGGGGTAGGAGAAGCAAGAGATTGTGGAAGCATTGTTTCCCCCATCCCCTGAGGAAAGATACAAAAAATATATTGAAACTGACTTGAAACTTTGTCACTGCAATTTTACTTCAGAATCAGTGATATATTTATGATTATCATATCTGTTGCTTGCTCTAGAAATACTAGAACTGTTGAGTCTGTGGTCTAGGACAAAGCGTGGTCCTGACCTAGTCTACATGTAAAGTGTCTTGGGATACGCTCATTATGATCGTATACTATAAATACAATGAATGTTATTACTTGTACTTGAGTATTTTCTTTTCATGCTACTTTTAGAATTGTGACCTGTAAAATATTTTTAGAAGTACATTTTCCACAGACACGTAATGATTTAGAGAGCATAAAAAGCACAAAACACAATGTTGTCATACTATTCTGCAGTATTACAACAAAAGTTAACAAAAAGAAGCATTATTGAATTCAATTGAATACACACATATGTTTACTCATATTTGACCAATGAAACATACCTAACAAAAGTTAAACACACACCAAAAGTCTTAAGTCATCCAGCCATGCCATGTCTTCACATTTGAAGGACTTCCATCTAACATCATAGTCCCAAAGCAGCTTGTGGTTGAACGTCTTTCGTATGGTGTCTTTGGGTCCATCCGCAAAGTTTAGCTGGAACACCAAAGGCTTCACATTGAATAACTTGCCCGAGTGGTTCAACAGCCTTCCAAAGGTGTCCTTGGCGGGTGACACTCGCAGGGGAACATCTGGGAATCAAAGCATAGTTTTGTCCCGAAGTTTTCCTTGAAGAAGAGAGAGCACATTGTCCCTCTGGTATTTCTTTCATCTTCTTCCCCTCCAATTCCGAGACGAGCATTCATATCGCCTTTGGACAGTAGACGACAAGTGAAGAGCGCAAAACGAGGCACAAGGGAGGGCACGAAAAAAAGACGCGAGAAAGCGCACAAAAAGACGGCATGAAGAAAGGGATGAGAGAAGAGACAAGAAAAGGGCACAAGGGAGCCCACAAAGGGCACACTAAGGAGCCATGAAGGGGCGCACAAGGGAGCCCACAAGTGGACGCACGAGCTGGGACGCAAGGGAGAGACTGAGAGCTGAAACGCAGGAGAGCTGAGAACAGAGGGCCCATGAGGCAGGGCTGACTCGGACGGGACAGGCGGGAATACGGACGGGACAGGCGTAGGAACGGTTCGGACAGGACGGGCAGTGAGATAGACAAAACAGACTCAGACGGGATGGGGACAGATAGGTCAGGCTTGGGCAGAACCGTCAGAGGAACAGGGAGGTAGACGCTGGCCGTCAGCTGGGGTCAGGACCACAGGGCCCCTGCTGGACGGCAGTAGGGAGGCGCTGGTCTCTAGCAGGGAATCTGGCCGCTGGCTGGAGGGTAGGGCGGTCGGCGCTGGCTGGGGTCTGAGACACCTGGCGCTGCCTGGGATGGGGATCCAAGGGGCTGCTCGCCGGCTGGGATTCAGAGGCAAGGTAACCACGGGCCATTCCGGGGTCACCGTTCCAAGTCCATACAAACGCTTGCCGAGCTGACTCTCGGGGCTCCTCCTGGAGAAGACTGGTCAGTGGCAGCTCGTTGGTGGTACCAGGTGGGTCTGTAGACTCCCCTTCAACTGGTAGACATCCATGGCCATCGCAGCTACAACTGGCGCCTTTAGGATCCAGGGCTCGCCTGACATGGCGCCTCACATCAGGGAGCAGATGGCGAGTTGGCGCCTCACAATAAGTCGTTTTTCCCCCAGTTCCCTGAGGAACCGTCGGAAAGCGTATTCCAGCCGTGCAAGCTTTTCTTGACTGTCTCCGGCCGGCGCTGGGAGGGCCATGCTCCTTCTCCACCTCCTCCCACCGCACCATCATGAGACACCATGTCAAGGTGGGGTCCGTCTTGTGTAGGCGGCAAAAACAACGGGCCGGCGCCAGATTGAGCGGTGGAGGAGTGGCTCAAAAATATAACCTGATTGGTCCATGCTGGTCAGATCGTTCTGTGACGTGTAGCAGGGGAGGGAGGACCAAACGTAGGTTGGCAGGTGAAGACAGGGTAATTAATTGGGGGGGGAAAACAAACAATTCACAAGGTAATAAACGAAAAAATCCCAAAACACAAAGGCCGCAGGGATCAAGGGGGAAAAAGTGTGAGGAAAAGACAGGACTAATACACAGGGAAGAGACTTACAGCAGGGCATTCGGGAACAGGCAGCAAGATGAGGTACTGACAGGCAGACAAACTAGAATGATCTGAAGAGACAAGGGAAGCACAGACATTAAATTCACAAGGTAACGAGGTAACGAGAGGCAGGGAATCAGGTGGGAAACATCAGGTGATCGCAAGAGCGGGAAGACACAGGAAGTAAATCTAGAGGCAAGAACAAAACAGTCTTCAAAATTAAACAGGACACAGAACAAGCCGACACACAGGGGAACCAAGACAGAGATAACCACACAAGACTGGGAGAAAACTAAGAAACAAACACAAGGAGGCAAAAAGGGGGGAAAAACCCCAAACATGACATATGGATTGATTAATACTGTTGTTGATTTCCTGTTTTTATTTATTCATCTTAAATGTATATATTTTAGTTTGCTCAATTAATTGCATGTATATATTTCTTCTCACATTATAATCCTTGAAGCTTTGGCAAATAATGTAATTTCTAACATTCATGCCAATAAAGCATATAAGACATATAAGACACGCTTCTCCAACTGCATTCTTCTCCACTTGAAGTAGAAGGTCCATTGGTCTCCAAATCCGGCAGAGACAATGTCCTCTTTGGAGGGCGCGAGGACACCGATTTGTATTGGGAACTCCTGGAGGAAAGCTTCCCATTTGTAGTCAATCGGCACTTTCACTGACACAGAGCTGCAGGAATAGAAAAGCAGTCAACGGGTTGCTAGAAGTGTTGACGTCAGCACCAGTAAATGGCACCTTTACCTTTAGGACCCTAGAGAACGTCTCCACGGCTCTGTCCTACCGGGCAGTGGTTTGATGCCTCTGACCTGCTGTGTCGTGGAGGTCAAGGGGAAAGGGAAAAAAAAAGACAGACGACGGAAATTTTAAGTCTGAGCTCATGTTCAGTGGATGAAGAAACCAGCTAACAACATTAGCACTAATAACTACCAATTAAAGCATACACCGTAAAATAAATTGTAATTTTATGTACTTTTTCTTGTTAATTTCACAGAGAATGTGCCATATATTTAAAAAAATATTTCACTTATTTAAAAGCTAAATCCAAGTTTTAAGGTTTGATACATATGATTTAACGTCCACATAAAAATACACAATCTGTTATTTCATTATTGAAAACTACTGTATTTTTACAAGATCAGGTCCTCTTACTGTTTCCACAGATGGTGCAAATCGGACCTAGGATTGGCCACGGGAAGTCCTGTGGTTCCCAGGAAGAAGCAGCCCTGGTCACACTGCGTCCTCTCGCCTCTCCAAGTAGAGCGACCAGATTCCCTCAAAGTACGCACCAAACCACTGGCAGTGGGAAGGAAAATGCCGAGCTGAGAAATCCCATCTGTGGAAAAGATCTCTTTATTTGAATGTGGCCTACTCACATTTCAGGATGAAAACCGCTTGAAGTGTACCGGAGTGAAAGTTGCAGAAAAACAGAAACAAGCTGTTGGAATAAGTGCACGCTTACTTTGAAATTCACCACCGTCTTCTCCGGTTTACGGTGCCTGACCATCAGCGTGGCCATGCAAAAGTACCCGTACAGGGTCATCACATGATGCGATAGACGGTCGCCCATTTGGAGCCTATGACAATCCTCCTCCTCCGTCCAAGCTGTCCCCATCTCTAGCAGACGTAGGGCTTAGACCCCCCCCCCCCTCTCCTGAGCTGACATGCATGACAGCTTCATAAAGGCAATGTACATTTGAGGCAGATAAAAAAAGAGTGTCAATCAAATCATGAGCTTGACCAACCTTGGCTCTGCACCCTGCAGGTCCTCCACGGGTTCACCGACAACAAAGACCCCCTGTGTTTTAGGTGGTCAACCAGGGACCGCGAGACACTTCGTCTGGAACCAGGGAGGACAGTTCCTGGTATTCCAGCGTCTACCAACCCTGGTCCACTGTCTCTGAGAGATTTTGACCAGTTTAAGTTTGGCCTGCCGCTTCACACGCGTGTGCTTGGTGACGGACAGTGCACCGGAGGCAATACACAACTCGCTTGT